>NW_010533953.1:0-24394 GCF_000687285.1 Phaethon lepturus
TCCCTGAGTCCTAGCAAAATCTCCCTGTTCAAATACTTTAAGTTCCTGGCTTTAACTCTGTGCCTTCAGCTGATTTGCCTTGACTCTCCTGAGCATGCCATGGGTAGGTAAGCTCTTAAAGTAAACATACTTTAAGAGGCCTGGTTTTTGCTGCAGGCATCTTTACGTGGATATATATGGGCAGAACCATGTTCCTCTGCACAGATCAGAAATATCAGCTGAGAGGCCACTCCAGTGTCCATCATGGGACTGGGACAGTGCTCATGTTGACAGGGTCTGTCACCTTGATCCTAGGCCTGCATAAATGGTTCATACAGCTATTGGACAAGAGTTGGCATGCAAGTCATGGTAAGGACAGGAGTTCAGGTCCCCTCATGCTCCTTTGGGCAGCTGTTAATGCTGAGGAAAAGCGAATTAACTCATTTTTGAGCAGTGTTTTCAGAATAGACACACTTTCACATTTAAGTGTTAAAATCATGTGGTTAGAGGTGCCTATGTAGAGTGCCAAAAAGCACTTGAGTTAAAAAAAAAAAAAAAGCTTCTCCTAAGTTTTTGTGCATATTGAATGGCTTTTTAAAAAGTCAAGTGCAAAATGGAATTCATAAAAATGTTTTTTTGGCTGACAAAAACAAAATTTTATTCCTTATTACTTTCATCACTCTTACAGCTATAATTTTTCAAAAAAAAAGCAAGATGTTTCCAGAATTCCTACCCTGAACAATGAACTTGGTGTTACTGAAGGCAGCATGGACTGGAAAATTTTCTGTTGACACAGGCATTATTCTTCAAGATTACTCTGACGCTTTTACTTCTTGTTAAATGTGCGAAGGGTAGGAGAAAAAGTGGAGAGCTCGGGGTGTGCATGTGTGTGTGTATGCATGCACAAGGCTATGTGTGACTCAGGTTAGCTTTTTATGGGTCTCCAGAAACTTCAGCATTTATTTTGAACAAAAGTTTAGGAAGGTTCATAATTCTACTGAATTGCTCATCTAAATCATTCACCTAACCTTTTTTAATTAACAAGGGGAGGGCTCTGCAGTGTCTAAATCGGAAGACTGAGTCTTGTTTCTGCCAATTACTTGCGTATGACTTCGGGATGATATGTATTTTAATTTTACCTTGCTGTAATACTGCCTTGATTCCCTGGAATTGTGCTGACTAATCTTGGTAAGGGAAAAGTACTTGATGCCAGGTGAGTGCAGGAACAGTTGGTACCAGGCTTCTCTGCCAGAGCACCAAAATATTTCTGATTAAAATGATAAGCAACTTTTAATTTTCCATATTAAAAGGAAAAAACTTGATAGGCAAATAGAAGTAAAAATTCTTGTGCAAATGATGTATGCTATAAAACTTGTCTTTTCTGTGCTTTAACTTTTGTTCATTGTGATTTTCAAAGTCAAATTGAACTACTTTACAAAAGCCACACCTGTGTCATTCTATTCTGCATGCTGTATATTTTTCAAGTAAACATCTTCTGTGGCTCATTACCCTATAGGTTTAACAGTCCTGGAATTGATTGTGATGGCTCAAAAAAATTTGCCTTTTCCCTGAGCCCTGTGCTGCAGCAGCAGCTGCTGCTCTAAGGTGGTGAAGGGACCTTTCTGTGGAGGGTCATGCAGGTGATGAAGATTTGGGGGTGTTGGTGCCAGATGAAGAGATTACTTCCCCCTGGCAGAGACCACTGTCCTGTTAGACTTGTCAACCCAGCTCCTTGTGAGAGTAGTGCCTGCCTCACTTGACTTCAAATGCAGAAGTTTGGCTTAAATTGTAAAAAAAAAAAAAAGTTTGTTAATCCAGCAGTTGAGTGGATACCTGAGGGAGAAATGTTTTACTCAAGGTTTTAACATTGAGCTCAACTGTTTTTAAAGCCAAAGTTGCCACCACCACTGGCTTCCCTGGAGGAAGACCTTACATAGGTTCCTGCCCATCCCTGCCCTGCTTGACCAAGGCAGGATGTGCTCTGGCCATGACAGCCTGGCTACTACTGCAGCATGTGTGCTGGCAACCCCACTTGCCTTGGGACTGGCCCTGATGCCTGCTGGGCCCCTTTGCTGCTTGTGGGAGTAATTAATCCCATGAACTTGGGTTGGGTAGGCCATGGATTCCTAGCATTAATAGCTGGGAAATAGCACAGGTTAAACCCTCTTCAACAGTGGGTGTGAGGTTGTTTGCATGTTTTGCCCAAGGGTTATTTGTTATGAAACACTGACTGTTGCAAAAAAGCTTCATTTAATCTAATTTTTTATTGGTTTGGTTGTATAAGATTTTGACAGGCAGAATGCAGTGCATGCTGCTTCTAGTTCTTTGAATGGTTTGATCTCACTTGTGCCCTAGGTCACTGCTGTAAATATTCCTGCTTGAGAGACAAGAACTCCCCGTTTTCAGCCTTGTTATTCCAGATAGTCCTAAAACTCATTTTTGGTCCTAAGGTATATGACACGTTCTGATTTTGAATCTACAATATATAGCGATTATTAAGGCGAATTACTCAGCAGCCCCAATGTGCTCATACTCATTCATTAGTGCCATAAAAGCCTTGAGATTTATTTAGTAAGTCTTGATATGGAGAATTTTTTTTTTCATTTTAAATGGTGTTGTGTCAAGGTCCTTCTGAAATTATATCTGTCTAAAACTTAGTAGCTATCTGCTTTAGAACTGTGTTTAAAATAACTTTGTTAAGGCATATTTGACTTTTTATTGCTACATTAAACCACTTTTTATTGTGTCATAAAATGCATAGGCAGTATCTACACTTCCAAATATTTTAAATATGTAGCCAAGACCTTAACAAAAGACGAGTTATTGGCACCACTCACTTCAGTGAGGTCTTGCTTCATGAGAATGCTGCAAAGTGTCATCCTCTCATTGTGTGGATGTATTTGCTGGAGTGTACATAACATCTTGGTTAATGTATCTTATGTGGGTAGAGGACTTATCTGATAGGCAGCCTTTGATGGAAGGCTTGCCATGGGCTGCTGCTGCAGAGAGGTGCTGCTGGCCTACTTGCTGGGCTGCAGAATTGGAAATCAGGAGCGTGGGAGTCTATTCACAGGGTTGTTGCTGAACCATTGTTGCCTGACCTTGAACATTCTCTGAGTTACTGAGCATTTTTTTCATGAAAACAGATAATGAGTTACTTGAAATACTCTTTGAGAAGTGATTGGATGCCTGTAGTTGAAAGATTCTGGTGACACATGTTGTTACTGTGTATACTGCTTTTCTGTATGGTTCAAATGTCCTTTGCATCAAAGAGGGTATTTTTGACCATTGTTTTTCCCATTAGACATTGCTCATTGAGAATAATCCCGGGTATGTTCCTTAGCAGTGCACAGAAATCCTTTGCATGCTAAGAATGTGATTGTTTTGCTTGACTGCCTATGAATTGCTTTGGCAGAAGTACAACTTCATATTTTAAAAATATTTATTCCACATTGCCCTATTAATGTACCTTAGCACTGTTCTTCAGGGACTTGTTCTAGCACTGATGGGTAGTAGTTCAAATTTCTGTGCTAGTGCAATCTCTGGCATCAGCTGAGGCTGCTGACAAGTGTACTATTTCTACAACAGGAATTTGACCTTTAAAAACAGGCCTTGGCTCACTTAGCTGTTTCACATTCATCCCAAAACTGCTATCACACTAATGGGGATGAGCCCAATGTTCAGGTTTCATTGTGAAGCCTATTTGGAAGTGGGATGCAAAGTGCATATTGTCTAAAACTAAACATTGGACTCCAAGTTTCTCTCTGGGTTTGCCTATTGTTTTGGTATGCATGTTTCTTGGACCTTGGTTGGTAGGTGGATGACAAAAAATATAAGTGTACTGATGCTTTTAGCAGAATTATCATCTAGATTAATTATTGGACCCAAGCTTGGTCAGGAAGCTTTAGCTTTTTTGGGTTTGTTTTGTTGGAAAGCCAAGCTGAGTTTTGAAACATCAAATAACCACCCCTCCCTCTATCCCTCCAAGCTTATGAGATCATAAACACATTTCTGTTGGAGCTGAAACCAAGTGATGATTTTTTACTTTTGTATTCTGTTAATTTTTTTGTGCACACCTCAAATTGTGGAAGAAAACAGCGACAACTGCAATAATTTTTTTTATATAAAAGTAAATCAAAAGATTTTAATGCTGTCAAAGTTCCATTTTCCCCATAAAGTACATTCCTTTGAAATGTTTTGCTTTTTAGCAGAATGACGTTTTTATCATAGAGCTGTTTACTTGTTTTTTTTTGACTATTCTAGGGATAGCTTTGTGGGATTCGCATTGCGAGAGTGACTAATTTGAACACAGGTTAACATGAACCATATTTCAGCTCAGCAGCTCTCCTTGCTTCCCAGAGTCTTAACAGAGTCTGTCATAAGGGGGATCCTCTTTCCTAAATAAGACGGGGGCAGGAGGAAACGAACCACCGAACACCTACCTCCTCTCTCAAGTTCCTAACACAGAAATCAAGGGCTTTTCTAAACTAGGATCGTGAACGAGAGCCAATTTCAAAGGCTTCCTTTGGAGATTACTGATGGCAGATTGAAGACATCACATCTGGAGAGAAAGCTTTAAGAAGTTCAGACCATATGTTTGACAAGTGCTTTCTGTGTAAATGAGCAAAGTAAGTATCTGACTAAAAATGGTGGAGAATTAAAAAAACACCACCACCTCAAAACATGAAAGCAAGACTCTTTTTTTTTTTTTTTTTGGAAAAGTATACTAATGTCTGTTAAATTGCTGTGTTGGAAACAGTCGTGTGTAACATCCCCTGGGCTGTCCCACCCTCTGCACAGCTAATTTAGTCTTTGATCAAAGTCCACTTAATTCACACAAGGGCAGGTAAATATGGCACAGAGAACTTCCATGAATGTTTCCAGTTTTGTAACTATTGCAGGAGCCTAATAATACCTGGGTCCTCTATAGGACACCCTGTCGTCTGCTCTTAGTGGCTCTTGAAGGAAGCAGCTCTGATGCAGGTGGTGCGCGAGTACGGGGAGGTGATCGCCTGCCTAAGGCCTAGAGCTCTGGCAACATGGCTGCACAGCTTGCACCAACTGTACGAATGCTTCCTGCTTGCAAGGAAACCTTCTACCAGGTTCACAGAAAACAAATCATTTAATCAGGTTTGAGATTAAAATGTGTAATGGTGTGAGTTCCCAATAAATGCCCGTGCTCAGGGGAGGAGATGTGCTGTGTGAGCTACATGCCGATCAAAACAGCTGGAGCTTCCAACACCAAATAAGAGCAACTATCTATTCAGGCAGAAGGTATAAGTAAATAGTAATTCATGGAGATGATTCTATAGATAATTTCTGAATAACAAAATTTATCTGAAAATCATGAGCTGTTCCTGCTCCATTTGGGCAGGAGGTAGGGAGGAATTCAATGAGTTACATTATTTATGACTTTTTCATACAGCTCAGCCTGTGCTTCTAATATATATGCTCTGCATCTTTTATAGATGAAGCACTTCCTTCTGCAGGGCTGTGTATTGAGGAACTTTCAAAGCTGCTAAATTTAATTTAGGAATCAGGTGTATATCTGTGACCTCCTTTGTCTCTTCAGTCTCCATTAAAGTATGCTTTTTTTATTGCATTGATTGAACTTTTTCACATAATTGGGCAAAATCTGAAGTCCTCTAGAATAAAAAAAATCTTGCAAATCTGTCTTGTTAAAACAACTGATTAGAGGTGTTCTTCCAGTAGCATTCTGGCAGTAGTGGGCTCTGCTTTTTCCTTTGAGGAACGAATTCATAACAACTGTTGCTGCACATCCTAATATGCAGCGCTGGGGATGCTGTGAAAAGGATGGGCGAAGTCACGGAAGCAAAGGAGTGGTAGCTGTGGTGTTGGCAATAGTCTTTGCCATCCTACAGGCATTCAAACAGTCTCTGGTAGTCAGGTGCATGTTGTCTTAGTGGACTGGAGAAGTGTTTGGCTATAAAAGTTGAGGGAATGGGGGGAGAAGATGCTTTTGCAGATGCATACAATCCTGTTCCTAATTTATTCCTAGTTGTCCATCCAGCCAACTTTGTGGTTTGGACTTGTCAGAGACGTATTTTATTTCTACTGCTGGTAATCATAATACTGATTTAGCAGCTCATTTAATCTCCTGCATGGGGCAGGGTGATTTCCTTCAGCAGTGACTTCATAGTGTATTTTTTTAAAGAGGTTGTTCAGTTGCTAGATGTTTAGTTTAGAAACTCGGATGGGCCTGGAATACTAAAACCAGAATCCTTGGGTCTTTCTTTGTGTAGGATGAATGTATGTTGCTGGGGCAGCTTTATCTGGCAGGGAAGGTGCTCCTCTTACCCTGTGTTCCCTCTCCCTCTGTTTGGCATATCTAACGCTGATGATTGGAGCTACCAGCAGTTCTGCTGTGGCTTTTACACATTGCGTCACTCTCTTAGTCCATCCTAGGCATGCATGCCTTGTGCCTCTGCAGGTTTGCCCTGACTCCGGAGAATCTGTAAATTAGTAGATACATTTATCAGACTGATTTAAAAGCAGACATGCCTCCCCCAATAGATATCTTCCCTTCAGGTATGTGCTTATAATACTCCTTAATGTGTTTTTCCTTCATGCAGACATAAGCTTTGATATTGTTTTGAAATCTTGCCACTTTCTCTTTAATACTTTTGATTATCACCATTCAGGATGATAAATCATGGTAACTTATGTGGTTAATACCAGGAAAGTTTTTTGAGCCATGCTTAGTTTTCTCTGAAGTTTTTCAGTTCAACTTGCATTCTTTTTCGATCCACTAGATGAGTGGGTTGCCTGTGACTGTCCTTAAAGTGTCTGTGTTTATGTTCAGTTTTTGAGATGATTTGGGCAACTGTGGGCAGAGAATATTATGACTGGTATCTACTGGAATTTCAGGATAGGGATGCTTTATGGGTGTCAGAACCTGGGTACTCCATGTGCCTAATACTGCAAGTACAATTTAGGACAGGTCTGACAGAAGCTTTATTACCTACGATTGCAGTGAGAACATTTGGATGGCATCCCCTTCTCTGCTCCCCTGTTCTCTGCCAAGTGATTGCAGAGGCCCAACTGATAGACTTTTTCAGAAAAAAGAGGTGAGGAAAAACAATCATTTCCATGTTAACAAAGCCAGGTATCCATCCCTGGTAGACAAGCTCCTGAAGTACCTTGCTAGCTGCCACAGTTCTAATAAGGAATCAAACAGTACGGTGACAATGTGGAGAAGGGTGGTCTTGGTGGAGCCTACAGGAATGGCACACCCAATATTATCTTAGCTCATCAGTGGTGGGCTGGAAAATATCACAGCTTTTAGGTAGGGTAAGCTTCTTAGCAAAACCTCTCAAACCTTAAGTATTAATAACTTTACTGACACATGAGGGGCTACCATGAGTTGGAAAAGTTTTACAGAAAAAGAACTAAGAGTTGTTATCCTGAGGCATTAGGAAAAAGTAGGTAGAAACTGAGCAGGATCAGAATGGAGGAAGAATGCTGGAGATTGTCAGAGTTTTTACCAGGGACATGGCTAACGGTGCAGAGAGGGACATGATCAATGGTTACTTCAGGCAAAATCTATTCTGTTTTGTAACCAGAAAGTCTTCTCAAGGCCTTGATCCTGGTGCATTTGAGGGATACCCACTATGGATGTGCCTTATTTCATGATTCCCACTTCACATATCATCCCAAACAAGAAGCTCTGATTTATAGTTACTGCTTGGGGAAAATGGCCAGCAATGAACAACCAGAACAAACCTATCCAGGAATAGGTGAGTGTCTCTTGCTTTTGGTGTGGTCAGTTTTAAGTGCCGAAAGCTGATAGACAAGAGTGCAGCTAATGTGGTATGATCAACACCCAACCAGCTTCATCTTGTTTCAGTGGGGGAAACAACAGTTTAGCTGGATTTCTCTCTTTACAGTGAAATATTACAACTAGTGCACTAATCTAGGAAAGAGCATCATTATGGGGTTTCAGAAGCTTTGCTATCATAACACCTTTGTCAACTTATGGTCAGGTTGGTATAATTCAGCCTATTTCTATTCAAAAGGCTAAAGCAGCAAAGAAGATCCTAATGTTTTGATGCTTGCTTGTGAAGAAGCATGTTTTTCTTGTTTTTAAGCAGCTTTGTTCAGAGCCAACAACTATCTTTTCCACATATGATGCAAAAAGAGTATTTTTCTGCTTAAATCTCTTATCAGCATGTGCATACGTGGACTGAATAAAGGCAGGAATTAGCATGTCAAGTTACTGCTGTGCAGCTGTTGCCCTTTTCATGATGCACACGATGATTTTAAAAACATGAGATCTTTCACAAGTACATCAAAGTTCTCTGCCAGGAAATGGTCACTCTTCTCCCTCTGCAATTAAATCAAGCCCACTGGCACCTCCATCTTGATTGATTCTTTAAAAAATTATCCACATCTATTATGCTCATACAGATTACTTCCTTCAAGATGCTTGCTTTCCCACTTTAAATCATATATTTGATTGAATTGTAATGAAGAGTACATTAAAATGCCTGTGATCAATCAACCTCCTGATTCCCTGAGAGGAATCACTTGCACTTCATGGAGCTTGTGGTTTTATCAGCATCTCCTGTTGTTAGTAGATTTCAATTTCAACAGTGTAATTTTTTGGGTTTCTTAATTTTCTTTGTACCCTTTGCTTCCTGTACATCACTGTGAATGTCAAACATGTCTCTTTGCTCCATGTTTTAACTCAAATCTTGCTGTAATAACTGTAGCCTCTAAAAGCTGCCACTCCTACTTGTTAAAAATGTGGGTTTTTTAAGAGCCTTCAGGCACCATGCAGTTAGTTATGCTTTTGAATTTTTTGTTCTTGTAAACTTAGAAGTTCTTAAACTTAGGAGTGTGTGTGGTTGTTCATGTTTTCTAATGGTCTTTTAAGCAAAACCCGAGTCTCTAAAAGAAAAGGCAACATAAGAAACAAGAAGATGTATTCCAGCAGAGACAAGCTGAACTTCAAGATTTGTGGCCATGTACCTCTTGGGGAAAGCTGTTTCTACTGTGGGTTTAGAGGGAAATTATGCAGTTGACCTCTCTACTTCAAAATCTTTTCACAATTTTTATATCAATTGCTATCCTTTTATAGCTATATGACCGCTCTTAATATCCGAGTAGCTCCTAGTATTCAGTCTCATGTTCCTGGAGATGGGGATGAGGCATGGGAAAGTAAATTACTTAACCAACACCATTCAGGAAACTGGTCGTAGATCCACTGCAATGTAGCCTTACGCTCTTATTGTAATATCTTTAATTTTCTCTAAGTTTGACTCTAGTTTTTGTTTGATCCTGTGTCATTGGAGGTGGCTACTTCAGCCCAAATACCCTTCCTGCAGATGCAAACTGAGATAAGTCTAGTGATAGAACAAGCTTTGACTAAATATGAGCACTGCAGATGCCAAAATATGTATGATTGTATCTAATGTGTTAGGCTGGATGAAGATGGCACTTCTGCCAGTATCTCCCAATTGTCCCTGCTGGAGAATCTATTTGGAAAAAGTGAACCAGACTCCTGCAAGATGAAACTAAGCAAAGATGTCAGCTGTGCACACAGAGCACTTAAAGCTAATGACTGCTTGCTCTGCAGAACCATGCTACACTTAACCATTCTAGGACCTTTACTTTATGCTATGGAGTGGACGCTGCCCTCCAAAACGGCTGCCTGGCCTGCAGCTCTGCCTCTGCTGAGCTGCAGTACTTGCTAATGCAAATGTAAGTTAAGTCTGTCAAACCCTATAGGAGGCCTGCTATAAAGGTGCTCTCATTCTGACTTGCTAACTTCTGTAATGTTTTTTCAGTGGGCCTGGGTTACACGTTTATGTTTCTATTCTTTGTGAGCACTGAGATGAGCAGCACATTTTGGCTGACTTGTGTAAGGTCTTAAAGCATTTGTCACTTGTGGCTGGACTATGTAGATGGTCACTTTTTTGGTGCCTTTTATTTGGATACGCTTAGCTAGAAGCCCTTACCATGTGGAGGAAGGGTTAGTGCACACTAGCTCTTCATGACATGGTTTGTTTGGGTCATCCAAGCTGTGTGGTATGGTTTAAATGTTGTTCTCCCTCTGTCTTCCCATTTCCAGCTGGCCAACAGAAATATTCCGAACAAGCAAATAATTGTGACTAAAAAAGCTGTTTAGGGTTCTATTAAAACTCGTAAAATTTGGGGTTTTCAGACACTGCCCAGGGTGTCTGGCACAAATGTAAATGTGCTTAACAAAACACTGAGTTGCAGTGAATGAATTCTTGCTAATAAGAAGTCTTGGTTTGTTTTTGTAATAAAAGTTAGCTTTATGGATAGAATTTTGCTAAAATGTAGGCAATAGGGGGGTAAATACTTTCAAAATAAATTTTATCGCTGTCCCTGTGGGATGCTGCTAGGTACTAGGAAGTCTTAAAATCCCTTCCATTACCTCTCTCCTTCAAATCACTTTTAAATCATTTAAGAGAAATACTTCCAAATAACAGGGCTGCAGAATAAAGCAAGAGACTAGTTATTGTTCTGTTATTTGGAGGAAGAGGGGTGTTATTTTTCTCTTATTCCTGTCTGATACTGCATATCACTAATTTCTCCTTGAAGAAGAAACCAGCAGGTGTCCAGCTCTCACCCATCTTCTGCTTTAAATTAATTTGGGGTCTCTTAATTTCATTCCACTAGTTTACCTTCTCTCTTCCTGCCCTAGGTTCTTTACTACCATCAGTGGAAGTGAGCAGGACACCCAGAGAACTATGGAATTCAGAGGAAATCTCTATGAAACTCAGTATGTAGCAGAGCAGCATCAGTGTTCTGCTTGATGGCAGTTGAGTAGGTAGGATGGTAGGTAGATGGTAGGATGCACAGATCTGGCAGCAGCAAAGGACCTTCTTGTCCTGGTTTTGGCTGGGATAGAGTTAATTTTTCTACATAGTAGCTAGCATGGGGCTATGTTTTGGATTTGTGCTGAAAACAGTGCTGATAACACAGGGATGTTTTAGTTACTGCTGAGCAGTGCTTACACAGAGTAAAGGCCTTTTCTGCTTCTCACCCCACCCCACCAGCAAGAAGGCTGGGGGTGCACAAGAAGCTGGGAGGGGACACAGCTGGGACAACTGACCCCAGCTGGCCAAAGGGATATTCCATATGATGTCATGTTCAGCCTATAAAGCTGGGGGGAAAAGGAAGTGGGGGATGTTTGGTGCTACGGCATTTTGTCTTCCCAAGTCACCAACCATTACACATGATGCAGCCCTGCTTTCCTGTTGGATTTGAATGAATTCCTTGTTTTGCTTTGCTTGTGCACATTTTGCTTTACCTATTAAGCTGTTTTTATTTCAACCCACAAGTTTTCTCATTTTAACTCCTCTGATTCTCTCCCCCATTTTGCTCTGGAGGCAGTGAGCGAGCGGCTGCGTGGTGCTTAGCTGCTGGCTGGGGTTAAACCTGGACACTTGTGCAAAGGATCCCTTGGCAATTGGTATATCTGGGAATGAGACTTGCATACAAAGTCTCCCTCTCCACACTCTCCTGTCCCAGGGAAAAGATCACGTTAAGCCTTATCCTTGTGACTAGTGTACTTCGATTTTATAATACTGGGGTTAGAATAACCTGTATACACCAAGATGTAAACTTTTGCCAGTGTCAGTTTTTCAAACTTCTTTCACACAAACTGTCTTGGGCTGTTAAATATTTCAAAACTTTACCCTCTGCCATGATTCTGTACCCAGAATTCTGTACCCAGCACTACAGTGTGCAGCAATTCACCTGGAGAATTTATATAAACATGGTGGGTCTTGATGTATCAAACGGGAGGTTAAGCAGCACACTGATGAAATGGGATAGCAGGTAGCAGCCTCTGGCTCTTGGGGTGAGTGAGGCTGTCTTTCTAGGGGGATGAAAGCTTTGGGAACAAGAATATAGAAAAACTTGGTCACTGGCAAGGATATTAACCCCTCTTGGAAAACTACTCTTGGTAAAGGTTAGTGAAAACTTTTGTTTACTGATTATTTATGAAACCCCTAAAAAGCTGGTCAAGATGTGCTAATCTAAATCTACCTGTGCAAGAATCTAATTCCAGCAGAAAAGGTAAGGAGAGCAGAAATAAAAACAGCGCCCCCAACCCTGGTCTAAGCCACTGGAACAGCCTTCTTTACTTAGAACTTGGTTGATATAAATAATTAAGTTCTGTATCATTCATTGCTTTATACTTGTGCTGACCTGCTTTGCTGGATCAGGGTCTAGATAAGAGATTTTAACTTATATGAAATTAAATGAAATATATGAAATTATATTCAAATTATATTAAAATATTGTATATGAAATATTATATATAAAAGAAATAAATTATATGAAATAAAATTACATTAAAACCAACTCCCAACCTGGAAATAGAATGATTTTCTTAGGCTTTGCATGTGTCTCAATACTGTGTTTTAAAAATAGTTTGTCACCGTATTCAGCAACTGCAGCTGAGCCTGGGGCTGGAAGCAAACTTACCAATGTGCAGGGATCCATAATGCTGGCTGCTGAGGCTGGAAAGCAGTGTAGCACTTGTTTCTTGGCAAGAAATCATGTAAGTGATCAGCAAGGTCCCAGAAGGTCATCCTCCTTCACGTGTTGCCTAAAAGGCTTTTTGCTCTTTTCCTTTCCTCCATTTGAATTGATCCTGTCCAACAGGGTCTGGCTTTGTACATAAATCCTTGCTAAGCTTTCAGTCTGCACTCTGTGCTAAGTTGCCTCATACTTCTGGGTGTGCAAAACTTAAAAGATATTCCTGGCTGGACAATGCTGATATTTATTAGAGCTATGCCCTGAAAACAGACTGCTCCAATGCTGTACCAACCACCGTGTCTGTAACAGCCGGTCAGGCTCCTGTCTTGCCATGCTGTATTGCTCCAGAATGGGAGCTGGCGAGGCTTGGCAGCACAGAGGACATGGATGAAACTTGTGCCTCTAAATTATTTGGTCATGGCTGAGAAATCCTACTCTGTTCCCAATGTCAAGCAACATGAAGAGCCAGCCCCAGAAAAAACAGGCTGCTATGAGCTTGTGCTAGTTAAACTCTTTTCTATGTACTGAAGTTTTTAAAAGTAGATGAAACTCTTTCTAATCCAGAAACTGAAGTGTAGTCCCCAAAATTAACCTATTTGGTATGATCCTGGACCTTGATATCATGCTATTATGGAAAAAAACATTAGGGAACTGGTTCAACTTTAAGTTTCCAGTTTCTTAGATCTGTATAATTTGCTATGTTGTTCTGTAACCAACAAAACTCAGGAATCCTTTTTTCTTCCCTTTCTCCGTCCTATTAAGAAATCTTGTCTTTGGGTTTGCCAAGGTCTAATGGAAACTCTGGCCTTCTTTTACCAAGATCAGGGCTAAGGTGTCTCTTTTCTACCTACTGGTGAGTTTCCTAATGCATGTAAGAAATGAACCACTCTTAGATATTTATTCCTTTGTCAATTATATTGAAATACAAATAACTGTTTTGAATTTGATCAAAAGTGAATTCATAGACAGTGTGGTTATATATGCTTATCAGGTAAGCAAAAATCCTTACATTAAGAATCTTTAATATTTGATCTTAGATTAATAACTGTACTAAGCTTCCCCTTTCAACTGACTGAAGAACTTTATGGTATGTAAACTTGTACATATTCTTAAGGACACCTTTTTAGTTGATTGGGCTTTTAAGAAAAGTGAAATCTCTGAGATCATGTATAGCTTTTGAATGGGTGGATCCAGAAAGCTTTGGGGAAAAAGGCAGACACATGAAATTCAGTATATCACATTCTACAAATTGTGTTCCCAGGCTCGGGATGATGAAGTGATGTGTACGTGTTTAGGCTAAAGCAAAATATTTTTTCACACTATCAAGGAGTGGTATTTAACATCATGCAACTTAAAGTATTGTGACCCCTCTGGACATGCTGGTTTCTAACTCTGAAACCAGCTGGAGACAGCTAGGTGCAGCACTGTGCAATCAAAATTAATTTTGACTTTGGTCAGAGTAGACTTTCACAGGATAAACCTGTGTTTGACCTAATAACACTGGACCGAGCCTTCTTTTATTTGGGAAGTGACATGGCAACTTTCATATCCACTCAGATTAGACAGGCATTTTCATTGCAAGGTCACATCACAAAAGCATATAACAGAATAAACTGTGTTGTTCAATTTATCTATGTCAGGAGGAAGAAAAGGGAGCTGACCCTGCTAGAACTTGATCCAGTTGTGCTTTCACACCCAGGTATGGCTGTTCTGTTAATGAGACCCCTGTGCTCCTGGGGATAACGGGTGTCAGTGTGATTCTTCTCTAACTGGCCCCAATGCTTTTTTGAAGAGATGTAATTGTTTGATAGACCTGCATCAGGATGTGAACTGTGGAGTGACAGTGTTTTGCCTTGCTCAAATCCTTGAATTTTCTGAATACTTCAGCTGCTTCCTCTGCATAAATAGAAATAGGACATGGTAATGTGTACAACAGACCATGGGACTTGCTTTGAGAAACCTGATCTGCTGGTGGCTGATTGGGTTCATCTGTCAGAAGGGGAAGAGCATCTTTGGTCATAGACTTGCCAAGCTGGTGAAAAGGGCTTTAAAGTAAAGTTGCCAGGGGAGGGGAACCTCAATCTATCCCACCCCTACCATTTTGATGCCGGTGCTGGCAATAGATGTCCAGAGCCTGGATGAAGGAACACGGGAGAGCAGGAGGGCACCTGAAGGCAGCACAAAGGAATTCCAGCCACTAAGTCAGCTTCATTGGGGGCCCAACTTAAATGGCTCTGTGCGAATGCACATAGCATGGGGAATACACAAGAGGAATTAGATGTGTGCACATCTGCAGGGCTATAATTTTATTGGCATCATGGGGATGTGGTGGGATCGCTCCTATGGCTGGAGTGTTGGAATGGAAGGATACAGGCTCTTTAGGACTGACAGGCAGGGGAGATGAGGAGGTGTTGCCCTCTATGTCAATGACCAGCTGGAGTGCATGGAGCTCTGCCTGGGGATGTATGACCTCAAGGTTTTCCCTGGAGCTGACCTCAAGGGAGGGCAGGGACAGGTGACATTATTGTGGGGGTCTGCTACAGGCTACCTGACCAGGAAGACTAAGTGGATGAGGCCCTCTAGACAGATAGGAGTATCCTCATGTTCATAAGGCCTGGTCATCATGGGGGACTTCAACCACCCTGATACCTGTTGAAGGGACAACACAGCAGGGTATAAGCAATCCAGGAGGTTCCTGGAATGTGTTGGTAACTTCCTTCTGCAAGTGATAGAGGAGCCAATGAGGAAAGGTACTATGCTGGACCTGGTTCTCACCAAAAAGGAGGGGCTGGTGGGGAATGTGATGCTCAAGGGCAGCCATGAAATGGTGGAGTTCAATATCCTTATGGCAGTGAGGAGGGCACACAGCAAGTTGATGACCCTGGACTTCATGAGTGTAGACTTTGGCCTCATCAGGGATCTGTTTGGTGGAGTACCATAGGATAAAGCCCTGGAGGGAAGAGGAGTCCAATAAAGCTGGTTAATATTCAAGGATCCCCTCCTCTGTGCTCAGGAGTCATGCATCCCAACAAAGAGGAAGTTGGGTAAAAATGCCAGGAGGCCTGCATGGATGAGCAAGGAGCTCCTGGACAAACTCAAACACAAAGGAAGCCTACAGAGGGTGGAAGCAAGGACAAGTAGCCTGGGAGGAACACAGAGAAACTATCTGAGCAGCCAGGGATCAGATTAGGAAAGCTAAAGCCCTGATAAAATTAAATCGGGCCAAGGATGTCAAAGGCAACAAGCAAAGTTTCTATAGGTACCTTGGTGATAAAACAAAGACTAGGAAAAATAAGGGCCCTCTCCAGAAGGAAATGGGAGACCTGGTTATCCAGGATATGGAGAAGGCTGAGGTACTCAATGACTTTTTTTGCCTCAGTGTTCACTGGCAAAAGCTAAAGCCACACCACCCATGTCACAGAAGGCAAAGGCAGGGACTGGGAGAATGAAGAACTGCCCACTGTAGAAGATCAGGTTTGAGACCATCTAAGGAACCTGAAAGTGCACAAGTCCTATCCTGATGACATGCATCCGTGGGTCTTGAGAGAACTGGCAGAGGAAGTTGCTAAGCAACTATCCATCACATTTGAGAAGTCATGGTAGTTTGGTGAAGGTCCCACTGACTGGAAAAGGGGAAACATAACCCCCATTTTTAAAAAGGTAAAAAGGAAGGCCCAGGGAACTACAGGCCAGTCAGTCTCACCTCTGTGCCCAGCAAGATCATGGAGCAGATGCTCCTGGAAACTATGCTAAGGCACATGGAAAATAAGGAGGTGACTGGTGACAGCCAACATGGCTTCACTAAGGGCAAACAGTGCCTGACAAATTTGAAGGCCTTCTATGATGGGGTTACAGCATTGGTGGATAAGGGAAGAGCGACTGACATAATCTACATGGATTTGGGCAAAGCATTTGTCACTGTCCCATGCAACATCCTTGTCTCTAAATTGGAGAGACATGGACTTGACAGATGGACCACTCGGGATACAGATCTGGCTGGATGGTTGCACTCAAGAGTTGTGGTCAAGGGCTCAATGTCCAAGTAGAGACTAGTGATGAGAGGTGCTCATGAGTGGATTGGTATTGGGACTGGCACTGTTTAATATCTTTGTTGGTGACATGGACAGTGGGAGCGAGTGCTCCCTCAGCAAGTTTGCTGACGACATCAAGCTGTGTGGTGCAGTTGACATGCTGGAGGAAAGGGATGCCATCCAGAGGGACCTTGATAGGATTGAGAGGTGGGCCTGTGTGAACCTCATGAAGTTCAACAAGGCAAAGTCCAATGTCCTGCATATGGGTCGGGGCAATCCCAAGCACAAATACAGGCTTGGCAGAGAAGGGACTGAGAACAGCCCTGAGGAGAAGGACTTGGAGGTGTTGGTTGATGAGAAGCTCAACGTGAGCTGGCAATGTGTGCTTGTAGCCCAGAAAGCCAACTATATCCTGGGCCACACCAAAAGAAGCATGGCCAGCAGTTCAAGGCAGGTGATTCTGCCCCTGTACTCTGCTCTTGTGAGACCCCACCTGGAGTACTGCATCCAGCTCTGGAGCCCTCAGTACAGGAACCTGTTGGAGTGGGTCCAGAGGAGGGCAACAAAGATGATCAGAGGCCTGGAGCACCTCCCCTATGAAGATAGGCTGAGAGAGTTGGAGTTGTTCAGCCTGCAGAAGAGAAGGCTTGGGGAAGACCTCATTGCAGCCTTCCAGTACTGGAAGGGCACCTACAAGAAAGCTGGAGAGGGACTTTTTACAAGGGCATGTAGTGATAGGAGAAGGGGTATTGGCTTTCAACTGAAAGAGCGTAGATTTAGACCAGATGTAAGGATGACATTCTTCTCTATGAAGGCGGTGAGACAGTGGAACAGGTTGCCCAGAGAAGCTGTGGATACCCAACCCCTGGAATTATTCAAACCCAGGCTGGATGGGGCTCTGAGCAACCTTGTCTAGTGGAAGGTGTCCCTGCCTGGCAGGGGGGCTGCAACTAGGTGTTCTTTAAGGTCCCTTCCAACCCAAACCATTCTATGGTTCTATGGTGGTTGCAAAAATTAATTACTGTTATAGGTAAAGACAAAAAGAGCCATGTGAGTGCTGAGCAGTGACAATGATGTAGACTTTGTGAAGGAAGCTGAGAAAACCTAGGAAGAGCATGCTAGGTTTAAAAAACAAACAACAAAAACCTGAGGATAAACCATATATATTGCTACATATTTCATGGTTAGAGCAAGATGTTAAGAAAACTAACACAAAAAAAGTATAGATATATTATGGTAGTTCTTTCTAAATACTTGGAAGTCACATGTAAACTGCTTCTAGCATTCAGAAACTTGGCTTCATATACACCTGCTGTAATTGTAGGTCTTATACGGATCTGATTCCAAAACTAGTAAGAAACCCATCAAAATATTCAAATGTCACCTATGGCAAGAACCATGTGCAATGCTTCAGTAATGTAGAGGTGTTTTGTATGCCAATGTTTCTCCTTGAGAAATAGCTATCTTCAGGGAGCATGGACATGGGAAGTTGAGAGCGCTTCTGTTTTTTGGACTGCTGTTAGTGGATTTATTGTTTGTGGTGTGCATCCTTCTTTTCTATATGAATGAAAGATGAAATTCTTGTCCAGGTCCAGAATGGTGTCTTTCTGTTGCATTAACAAATGGCAGCCTGATGGAGTGATAAATAATTTATGAACTCGGGATATTGATTTTTCTTCAGTGCTTATAAGAAATTATATGCTTGTGGCTTCAAGAAATAATTGGTCCAATTTAATCACATTAAAATTATAGTCCTTTTTAATTCTTTTCAAATGGAACTTTAATGACCACTGTGTGTGTTAGAGCAGAAGAGAAGGGTGTTTGCATGGACTGAAAAAATCGGAGAGCCAGAAAAGGAAGGTTTTACAGGTCTAACAAAAATGACCACTGTAGCAGTGGCTTTGAAGGAAGGCTAATAGACATTTGTCTGATCACAAATCAGCATTTCCACAGGGAAGTATTGCAAATTCTAATAAAAACCACTTAGTAGTACAATGCAAATTAGAGGAACAGAGTGCCTGGCATATTAGGAAAAAATTTCCATTTGTAAAACTGCACTGAATAGAAGGTGGGTATTGTTCTAACGTAAATTGATTTTCTTTTTAGCGTACTGGTCTTCTATGCAAGGTCTGTATCTGGGTGGAGGGGAAGGAAGAAATTTCAGTAACTTCACCAAAAATAAGTCTGAATTTGTCTGTTTAGGGAGGCAAAATCACTTAGGATATTCCATGATTCTTCTGACTGATTCTAATTGAAATATAAGTACCTTGTGAAACATACCTCCCTGAATATTCAAGTATGGAAGAACTGCATTGACCAGCTTCCCCAGAATATAAAAATAAATTGGAAGGTGGTTCTGCTCTCTTTGCTTTAAAAAATCAAGAATACTCATCTGCAAGGAGGTTTTAGTGAAATCACCTGGTACTCTGGCTTCTTGCCTTTTTAAGTCTCTTGGAAAGCCATCAGAAAACTGATTCTATATACACAGATATTCTAGAATGAGATTTCAAATCACTCTGGAGCAACAGTTAATTCCATCTTCAAATTGTAAATGTAAATTACTCCAAAATATAGAGAGACGAGTGTTTGATCTGGCTTCAACTCAGAATTCTTCCTTTCTGAAAAAAAAACAGGGGAAATCAAACTATTTTTATCTGCAAAAGTATCACTTGGATGTGAAGCTTACGTAGCATAATCCATTCTGCCCATCCATAGCAGGAACAAAACAAATAGGCACTCCTTAAAAATGGAAAAGCTGCCAACAATTTCAGCACTAATAATGAGATGGTATTCATAATAACTCATACAGGTGATCCCTTATGGTTAATGTGGCATGTTAAATGTTAAACTGATGCCTGGTGTTAGCTTTAGGCTGAGAGTTGCAAAGCATCTCAAAATATTTTCCAAGGGAACAGCTAGATCCAGGAACTGAGACAGGCAAACAAGCAAAATGTCTTTACATAATATTGTCTACCACCAGCCTGGGCACTAAAATGATATTTATATCAAGGTTTCAATCCAAAGTGCTGCCTGCTGGAGGGGTTAGCATAGCCACAATATCTTAGGGACATAGCCTGCTAAGGGGATGTACTGAATGCGGGCGTTTTCTGTTCATATGCCACAGAGAACGTCCAGGTCTTCTGAGAAATGTGTGGGACACTTAGTGTCCTTTGGACAGCTTACTCCTATGTCAGATTTGCAGTAAACTTGGCCTTAAGCATGGTGATAGCATGCAGACACGAAGACCAGCTTTCATAGTTGGTGATTCATTTTAGATGGTTGAAGAGAAAGGGTTTTTTCCTCTTGCTGGGGACTCTGGAGTTGTCCCCACCTGTTGCTGGCCAACACGGAAGCTGTGAAGTAAGTTTTGGTTATTCTGGTCAAAGCATGATACTGTCATTACTGCTGTACCAGGAACTTACTGTGATGGTCACGCTGGATATAATGTCCTGTTTCTAGAGGTGATTCTTGAGTCTGCAGATTTCTAGTTCAAAACACTGATAATGGCTGGACAAGAATGGTCCTCTTGACTATTTTATTCAAAACTCACACTAGCTATTAAAAAATGCTGTAAACATAGAATGTGTATACATGCTACACTTCACACATTTTATGACCACCAAACGTTTACTTTATGATTGGAGTAATAATAATTTTATTAAATATAACATTATGGGTCTTTGTTTTGATGCACAGACGTGTGCAAATAACTTGCATTAGCATTTTTATGAGTGAGATTTCAATGGCAAGCTTATTAATAAATCTCTGAGTAGTGCTCAGGCTGATAACATTAGTTCCCTATACCTTTTTATTTGGGCAGCTAATGAAACTTTTTCCCTAGTTGTCAATTCTGAATTGATGAGAGATTAGGAACAAGCTAGGACATGGATGTGGAATGCCTAAAGCTATACTTTGTTGTTAAATTGCCAGTTCAGATGCATTTTGAGCTGGGTAGTGAGCAGTGACCGAAGATCGCTGTCAGATGCTTTGCTGGCTTATGTGAAATAAGATCTTAATGTGCCCTGCAGCGCAGGCGCTCAGGAAGGGGCAGAGGCGGAGGGAAGCCCATGAGTGTGCTCTGTTCTACCTGCTGCCTAGATATCTTACTGCTTCTGGGAGATGGTCTTGCTTTCATGCACAGGCAGGATTCATGATGGCAGGACCTGTTGCATGCTGCAGCATGCTCACTGCAATACAGGCTGTAGCACAATGAGTATGTGGGGGACTTGATATAGTTGCCATCTGGCAATTTATTGCTGGTAAAAAGGAAAAGAAAGTATTTGCTTGGGCACAGCAAATTACCACCTTTGTAATTCTGAACAACACTGGGTTCTGAGGAAAACGTAGCTCTTCTCTGTCGACGACATACTGAGGCATAGCTCTTGGGACTGCAGCTCAAAGCACAGCCGGTGCAGGCTGTGCTGGGGGGTGGCCGAAAGCAGCAAGCTGGGGCTGCCCTCAGTGCGGCGCGTGGCTTTCTCCCAGCACCAGTGATGTCCCTGGCCTCTCCCGCTCCCATGCTATCCATGGGAAAGCGGTGTGGAGTTGAGCGGATGCTGAGTGACTTCTTGCAGGGGGGGAACAGGCAACTGAAGAGAAGTGTTGAGATGGAGCTCAAGCACCTGGACCTTGTTCTTTTCTTCAGTCTCCTGCTGTCTGTGCCTCTGGTTGTTTAAGCATAAAACCTTTGGAGTCTTTGAAAATACTCTATATAACGGTAAGGTTATGAGGGGAGTATTATAGCAGATCTTCTAAATATGCTGTAAAAGTTTGAAGTTGTCGAGATGTCTAGCTGAGGTTCTGAATTAGCAAAACCCTTAGAGTTGAGATTATATTTAATAAAGCGCTTATGAATACAATTCACTAACATCAGTGGTGCTGAAAAATGCTTGCAAACACTTTGCATGTACAACCTCTAAATTCCATAATGTTATAGATACCCATCGTATAGCCCGGTAACCGTTTCTCGTTCTAGGTTGGTTTGTTTCTTTGCTTGAGAGCATGGATCCCACACACTGGAAAGAAACAAGAGTTTACTGTTCAATTAGAAAATTTTGTTTTCTTGGAGACAGCATTGATCTCCCAGACTGTTATCTGTCACTCTCTAATCACAGAAAAATCTGTTGCTTGTACAGCAGAGCCCAAATGAGACTCTCCAAAAAAGGTAGGATGCTATTTCTGTGTGTGGAAAAGGGTTTCAGAACAGCAGGGGTTGGCATTCGGCATGTGACTGATTAAACTTTGAGGAAAAAGATAAGTCTGCTTATCCTAGTTTGGAGGCAGTGGAAAGAAATTGCCAAAGGGCATAGAGTTTTTCCCTCTTAGCACTGCATAATTGGACCAGATTTGATTACAAAACAATGGTGGACAGCTGTGAATTAAGAAGCAATATATTACTGCTTTGAGCTACTTCTGGTGATATTCTGGACAGAAAGGCTAGAAAGATGATTAATCCTCACCCCTGCTCCCTTGCTCTCCATGGAGCAACTGAGCAAAAAAATAATTAGCTGTTTCTTGCCAAAAAACAGACTGAGAATCTGTGTGCCAGACACACAAATGAAGGTCTGCTGTTCCTGTACCTGCCACTTACGCTCTTGCCTATCAGTCCGGAGACTACCCAGACTCCATACACAGACCCATGCTGTGGCTTGTTTGGGAGTACTTTTCCTGTCTGCCCTTTCCCTTTTCAGCTTTGTCTTAAGATTCCAGATGTGGCCTTGCTGTTGAATGTTTGAGTGTGTTTAACCTAACACAGGGTGACATTTCCCAGAAAATATAGCTGGATATCAAGATCCCAGAACATATGCGCTTCCTGGCAGTTGGCTGGTTGCTGCTTCATGGAAATCAAATAGAAAAGAAGAAATGACAGTTGAGCCTCTCCTTTTTCCCACCTCCCTCCATGTTCCTTCCTCTGCTTGTTCGAGAGCCCCAGACAGCCCCCAGGAAAGTTTCCTGGGCTGATGAAACAAGACCCTCAAGAGTGAAAGGGATAGCATACACTTTGTGGGAGTCTTTGGTAGAGGTTAGCACTTGGACAGCAAAGCCAGTCATCTGGTATTCGACTACTGTTGCATACGTGCTGTAACTGGGGCCCCTTTTAACCTGTTTTTTATAAAACTGACCTCTGCTCTTCTGCAGGGGCAAAGTTAGAGATGTCCAAGGTGGATAAAAGGGGATGGTGTAAACAAAAGGCTCAATCAGACAAGGAGCAGCAGCAGTGGAAGTATCAAGGCATGGTGCTCAGGCATGCTAATGACTCTATATGCTGTAGCACAAGCCAATGATGGTTGCAGTTACTGGCAGAAGGGTGCAGAGGTGAAAGAGTGAATGCTCCTCTGTACAGATGGAGAGGTGACTGAGTGAGCATGGACTAATGGTGCTGAGGAGGATGGCAGGCCTGGGAGGCAGAGATGTGAGGGCTGGGACAGTTGAAGAGAAATGGGATGTAAATGGCTTGATCAGTTGGCTCCTAGGGATGAAGGATTTTGCCCAGCTTTGTCATAAAATTAGGTTTGGGAATTTGGTGGCTCTCTGTGGAAAGTCCTGGAGGCAGATGGGCTAACAGCAATAAAGGAGAACTGGTGGTGTGAGGCAAAGGTAGTATGTGGGGGGCACTGACCACAAAGATGAGTATGGACTAGAAAAAACAGGGTGCTGTCATCCCAGTGATCCCGAGTCAGACTCTATCATCCCAAGCTGTGACAAGATATTCCTTAGTATTTTCCTCTATAATAAGCTCTGCCAAGAAGACCAAGCACTTGAAAAGCTTGATTTTTTTTTTTTAATTTCTATTTTTACTACAGTCTAACGCAGGAAAACTAACATTTTAAAAGGGAAACCTTTAACTATGTAAGACAAAATAGGGATAAAAAGGAATTGTTGATAACTCTTCCCAGTGTTGCTGTATCGTTCCAGGGAAGGGATTTGCTTCCATGGTTAGTTTCATTTGACTCTACAGCTGGGTGAATTTCAGTAGATGCTGGTCCCTGGTTCACCAGAGGGCCGGGCTCTGCTCTTAGCCTAGCTCCTCCTGGCTGGGCTGTTTTGCTTGGGCCATGGCAGAACTCGGGCAGGGAGGGACGCTGGGAACGGTCCTGCCCAAACCCCCTGCTCAGAGCCGTGTCTGCTGGGCGCGCAGGCTCGGAGGCTGCTTAGGCCCCTGGAAAACCTCCAAGGATGGAGCCTGCAGGACCTTGGCCTGCAGCCTGCTCTGTTGCCTCCCTGCCCTCACCGGGAAAAGGCTTTGTGCCCCTGGCCCGGCCTGGAGGCCCTGCTCGTCCCCTCTCACGCAGGGCTCTGTGGGACCCTGTGAGGGAGCGTGGCCGGCGCGCCGGGGGAGCACGGCCCTTAAACACCGAGCAACCGGCACTCGCCCCGCGGGGAGCTGGCGCGGGGGGCAGCAGGCCTGCTCTGTTGCCTCCCTGCCCTCACCGGGAAAAGGCTTTGTGCCCCTGGCCCGGCCTGGAGGCCCTGCTCGTCCCCTCTCACGCAGGGCTCTGTGGGACCCTGTGAGGGAGCGTGGCCGGCGCGCCGGGGGAGCACGGCCCTTAAACACCGAGCAACCGGCACTCGCCCCGCGGGGAGCTGGCGCGGGGGGCAGCAGCGGCCCACCCCCATAAATCGAAAGTGCAACAGGAAAAGAAATTGGTGGGTAGAAAGTGTAAGTGTTCCTGTGGGACCTCACCAAATATTCGGTGTCTTCTGCCTCAAGAGCATCTTCTCATCTTGTGCTTCTGGTAGCGAGCATTAGGCCTGAAGAGTGGTTGCAGGATTTCAGGTGGCCCTCACTTTCCCTTCGTAATGGCAGGGGAATTGGCTTTCCTTTCAGGGGTTTTAGGGATTTCATT
>NW_010533953.1:24485-76924 GCF_000687285.1 Phaethon lepturus
CCCCTTTGGAGGACAAGCAGATCTCCCTTAACAGCCTCATTTTTCAGAGAATGTTCTGAACTCCAATATAGGAGATACCCAGACTTGGTAGACACACTCTGCAATCTGAGCCTTAATTTTTATTTATGTACTATTTATTTAAGGGGGAAAAATACCCCAAACAAACCAGGCCAAACTGAGATGTTCTAATAGAGTAGTATGTCTGCAAGAGTGGCTGAGATGGATCCCTGCTGACTCAACTGGCCTGTATAAGGGTGTTTTGTCTCTAAGAAACTTCTCTTAGAAGCTGAAGACATAACTATTTTTGTCCGATCTACCTCTGAACCGAAATGGGATTTCTCCAGAGGTGCAGCTTTCTGGTGCCTATGTCTTCCTTGTAGAATCTGGTGGTCTCATTATTGGAGCTGCATACAGAGAGGCCGCAGCTTCATTGGGAAAACGTCTGGAGTTAACAGCACTCTATTGATTTCTTCCACACATTTGCTAATATGCTCCTTCGCTCTCCAGGCCTGTTGCTTAAGGCTTCTTCCAACTTCAGTGTTTGATTCAAAATAAGTGGTAATAAAAAAAAAAAAAAAGGAAAAAAAGGAGGAAGAAAAGCAGGTGACACTCATGTCAAAGTCAGTGTTTTGACATTGCATCTTCCCTACAGTGTTGCCAAGGTACAACAAGGGCACATGAGAAGTGTCATTCCAAAGTCACAATGTAATTTTTAAATCATACAGATGAATATTCATGTTATCTAGCATCCAAACTGCTGTCATGACTCCATCAGATGTCAAGGGAGAGTAATGCGGTGCCGGTTTGACCTTCTGTCTTGCTGCTCTACTCGGTAATCCTCCTGAATTCCTTTGGGCCCAGTTATAGTGGTCAGGACTTGACTGCATATAATGACATCCATTTTATATGAAATGAAAGGAGAAACAACACAATGCTTCATATAAAAAAAAAAAATCGGGGAATAATATTGCTTTGTTTTATGTTTCCCACATTAGGAATCAGAACTTTATTGCAGTGATGTTGTTGTATAGCAAAGTCCTCGTTATAAACCAAGGTGAGGCAATGGCTCCTTTGGCCGATATTTCAGTTTGGTTTGAATTGCTTATATTCAGTGTGGTGTTTTTGGCGGCCAGGATTGTATGGGCATATTTTCCCTAAATTTAATTTTAGCAGATGGTTGTCAGATTGTGAGGGTCAACCATTGTCCCTAGGGGAGCCATTCCAGAGCCCATTCTTCAACCTCAAAACTAGTTGGAGAACAAAAAGGGATTGAATAAACAAACCCATACAGTGGAATAATGCTCTCGTGAGGACAACAGAGGCATTTCCATTCTGAATGCTCTGCAGTTGGCAGATGCTGGGGCATATTCTGAGGTTACTGTCTGGTGTTTCATTTAACCTGTAATCAAATTGCGTAACACTGAGCCTGGAAGGCGTATTGGTTGCTGTGGGCTTAAAAAATATGGCGTGAAACACAGCTCCTTTGCACACAGCGGACAATGATGGAGGGGATGAACCTTTCTTGTTGCCTGGGACAATGCTGAACATTGACAGCTGAGGAGGAACTTTCTAATCAGTCTAGCCAAACCTTCTGTTACCATTTTGGATACTAAATATTGAATTTTGGAGTTACACAGACCAAATAAGCCAATTTGTTTCATATTCTTCACTGAGAGACCTGCATTTTTCTTTGTGTGAAATAGTACTAGGAGAGCTCTTAAATTCAGATAGCTGAAGCTAGCCAGAAAGTGGGATTATGCAGTATTAAATTTGGTAGGTGTGTATTCGTTCAGTCAGTAATGTTCTGGATCATCTTCTTTTCTGGTCACATCACAAGTTAATTTTATAACTTCTTTTATTGTGTTTATTACTAGAACATCTAAGTGTCTTGTGATCGGGGTGGCTTATTCATTGAGTTTTCCATTAGGGTTCTTAATTATGGTTAAAATCTGAGTGGCAAGGATTCATCCTGTATCAACAGAGTGTTGCAAAGATACAATCCAGGAACAACATTATTGAAATCAAAGGCAGGATGTGGTGGAAGGGGTTTTTCTTTAGACTAATTTGTGTGTGACTAAGTGTAAGCGTTAGTGCTATTATCATAGGTGAAGCTTAACCTTTGCTTAAAACTGCTGAGCATAGTGTTTACCCTCCATGCACTGGGAAAAATGGCAGCTCCATCAAAAAGCTCAAGTCTGTCACAACCCCAAAGAAAGGTTCTCATTTAATGAAATGATTGTGAGCAGGGATGGGGGTGGGAGGGGGGTGAGGAAATGCCATAGAAACAGATCCAGGAAGGAGCCACCAGCCAAGAATGTGGCTGAATGGGCATGGGCAGCCCAGCGCTGCAGTCCAGGAGCCGGCTAAAAGGACCTGGGAGCTGTAAGCAAAAGTCCAACCACCAGCCCTCTGTTTGGGTCCTCTCTTGTCTCAGAAACGGGTTATTCAGGAAAGGGGACTGCACGACAGGGACACTGGCTTCCAGGTGTTTGTTTTTTTTTTCCTTTACAACTGAAATAACAATGACCCAGAATTTTTGCCCTGCAGCTCACATCAGAATGGTGTAATTTACTGCTGAACGTATTTACTGCTGAAGCTGGAGAAATAATTTCTTCAAATTTCTGTGTTCTTAGAAAGCTATCACTAAAATGAAGCATGAGCAAATCTGAGTAATGTCTTAAAACCCAAGAAAGTGTGATGGGCTGGAGTTGGAACGGGAATCAAATCTTTGCTCTTGAGATACTGCATAAAAGGATTAAGTGACTTTGTAAACAAAGTATCTGGCAATTTCTCCCACAGCTTTGAACTAATGCCTGCCTGTAGAGTTACTAAATTTAAATAGCCAAACAGTCCTTTTTTCATTGTGGAAGAATTCACCAGAAATGTCCATAGTACAACAGGACTGTGCGGAGGTCACCAAATTCTCATTTAAACATGTACCATATAGAACCAGATGGAAGATAAGTGTGAAAATATCTGGCTCCTGGTGTGTATTTGTGCTTGTTTTACAAAGAATAAATAAACTTCTCTTACTAGATCTTCAGGAGCAGCTATAGCTATACACCAATTCTGTGTAAGGCTTCTTTCCTTGTGATGAGGTACAGCAAGTGTTTACTTTAATCTGTATCTAGTCACTGCTTCATGGAGAAAACAAGCTAGATGTAACATAACCTTTGGTGATACTCTGTCAAAGCTTAAAAGGAAGTACGTCAAAGTTTGGGTGTGAATTTTCTTGTTTTCAGAGATGAAGAGGAATACAGTTTCAAAGGCAAATAATATATTGTGCTATGTTATTTTTGTCATTAATCAGTAACGTAAGGAACAGTGAAGGGCAATGGGGGTAGTCTGAAGTTTGGCATCCTCAGATGTGTGGAAAAAAAAGTTGTGCTGCTCCAGAGGGGGACAGCAAATGACAGGTCCCTAATATTTGGTAGGACTAAGGCTGATCGTGCCTTCACAGGTTCCTAAACAGTTAAACTTTGTCTCTGATGCTCATCTGCATCACAGCTGGCTAATCTCCATCACACCTTTTGGAAGCAAATCATCTGCTCTTCTATTAAATGGTTAAAATGCTACTTAGGAGTGCGGACGGAAGCACCCTCTGACTTGGCTTCCTAATGCTCTCGGGGGAGGAATTCTGTCTTGTTCTAGGCTTAAATCTAAACCAGAGGGGAAGACAAAGTTGAAGATAAAATCCCATGGTCCTGACATCAACTCCCTGGTGGTAACCAGCAGCTCATAGTCCCTCCTTCTATTCACTGCCTGCTGAAGTAATCTTGAAAACACGGAGGAAGCGGACCAAGCAGGACAGCACATCTCCTGTATGCCACTCTGCAAGCTTGACTAACCCTTGTGGTAGACTTCACAGAAAGCAGCTCTGGCACTGAACTTGTGGGACAACTGTCAAGGTGGGTTAAGAAATGAGCATCTGACATTGTACCCTTGAAACAACGCTTACCAAAATGGCTTTCAGCTACAGATTCTGCTGCTTGGACTCTATTGCTGAGAAGTGGTTCAGTCTGCAAAGCACAGCAGAGGTTTCAGAGAGGGTCCAAAGCTGGGCATAAAAAGGACTTTTTAGTCTAAAGGACGTTTTAGTCTTTGTGGCTTTCCTCCTCAGCCAGAGGGGATTCAAATACCTGGTCAGTCCAAGTTCACAAAGACAGGTGTCAGTGTCCTGTCTTCCCAGTGTTTGAAAGCCACTTTCTTTTCAGCTAGAGTGTGGTTTGCATTTCTGTATGTTGGTTTCACGGAGAATTCCCCTGAAGGTCAGGGAATGGGACAGGTTGAATAGGAGAGCTGAAGAAAATATGGTTCGAGGAGCAATTTATTTGATGTGTAGAAGAAAGGCACAGTAATTGTCTTATGCCCAATGAAGTTTCATTAGCTTGGTAATATATAGTATCACTTTTGGTAAGAACAACTTTTTTATGGTGAACTCTGCTCTTGAATTATTAAAACTTTTCGAAGGAGAAAATCTTCCTGCATCCCACTTTAGCATGATTTTTCTGGTTTTACCCTTATACATACACATTGAAAAACTGAATAAAAGCAAACCAAATATAATTCTGTATTTTGCCATCAAGTATTTCATTTCGGCAAAACCAAAGTAGCGTGGGCCCAGCATCTGACTAAGAATTCGAGGACAAATGGATGTACAGGCTCTCAGTTCTACTTTTGACTCCATACCTAGGCCTTCAATTCTCTGTGTCAGTCTTTCCCCATCGGTACAAAAAGGGAAAATGCTTATTTATTCTAATTAGGAAGCACTCTTGAAAATCCAGAGTTAAGTGCTACAAAACTATCTCTGTACAAAAAGAGGTGGTTAACCTTACTGTATCCTAGCTGTAAAACAACAACCTGTTGGGCTTCTCTGTACACCTTCTAGTGGTGCATGAACACCAGCAAAGAAAGTAGTTGGTATGGTGGTGAGTTAAAAAAATATTAGCCATTAGAATCTCTTTAAAGTATGAAATCATTTCCACTAGACAGAAAGCATGCTGAGACTTCCCTATGGTGATAGAACTTTTTAAAGTGGTAATTTCTGCCTAATATTTGTTTTAATGAGGAGACTGGATTTTCTCCTTTCATGTGTATATACTTCTACTCTTCTCCAGCTTTGTTCTCTAACAGATAGTTTTGCAATAACTCTGCCAGCAATGTAAAGGGCAAGTTTTCTTTTAAGCAGCTGAGGCTCTAAGCAACTGAGGTTGAGGCAGCAGATAGAGAATACGTTTTTATGGTGTATTTTGGTGGATACTCTGACCAGGGTTTTCCTTCAAGAGCACTTATGAAAATATTTTCTTTTTAAGAAATGAATCTGAGATACTGTAACTCTGGCATTTTGTAAGCAATGTGGATAAGAAAGATTCCACTGCCTGCATATACCTTCTCATCTTATTTTGTCTCCTTTTAGGTAGCTATTCTGGGAACAAGCTGCTGAAGGCAAGCTGCCTGGTTTGAAGTTTAATTTTTTTGATGAGGAGAGATGTAGAGATGAATAACTAGAGAACCCCAATAGGTCATTCTCTTCAGCTCTTGGATTATGTTCCTAACTCATGTGATGCCTTTTTTCCTTCTTGCCACCCTGCTAATATTACCTGATCTTAAAAAGCAAAGTTACATTGTGTGCACCACCAATGCAAATTATTCTCCAGTTACTTCTTGTCATGTCTGGCAATCTTGCTAATGCTAGATGAAGGACAGAATCCTTCTTGCTCTTTGATAGAGGTTGTGGCTCTGCAAGAAAAAATGTGACTTCAGTTTTGTTAGAATTTCATTGTGACTTAAACACGTACAAGGATGAGCTCTGTAGAGTTAAGAATATGCCTCTCTCCTAGGCCAGTCTTGTTTTCTGACTACAGTTGTACTTTTATTTCTGCCTCCACAACCAAAGGCAAAACTGATTGTAGATTTGGGCCATTGCCTGCAAGCTGGTAAGAAACTTGAGTTAAATGTCATGATTATAATGATTAACAGAGGGAAGGTCAATAGAGGGTGGCAGGAGCCTAGAATAGAATTGGCCATTCTTATGGTTCTTCCACTCACTGCATATAAAACTGACTGTACCCCAGCACTCATCTAAGTGGAAAACATAATAGAAAAATATTTTATTTCTCCCCAGCTACTGATTGGAGGGTGGTGGTGTCTTGAATGTTTTGCTCAGAGCAATTCTGCTTGGCCGGGGAGATTAGCCAGAAGCCTGAGGACCTTTTCATTCTCCCTTGTGATGTTGTGTAAGGGTCTCTGGCACTTGAGATGTACCAAAAGAGCCATAAAACTACCAGGAGATCGGAAATGTATAAACCCTGGCAAGCTCCAGGAAAGGTGGTGGGGGAAGGTGTAAAATTCTGCAAAGACACAACTGCTCAGACTCCCAGAAACTTCTAATGTCATTAAATTTCTACAAGTGAGGTGCCATCTCTTTACCTAGTTGAGTTTGCTTCTGAGTCTTCTGGAGAGACAGGCCTGTCCCAAGGCTTCATGTTCTAAATTCCTCTTGAACAAAAAATCTCAACAAGGAAAATCTTGACAGTCGAAAAAATCAAAACAAATATATTTCAGTCAGTGGAAATGCACTCCTGCTTTCAACAGTAGGGAAATGCTTTGATTTTCCCATGTTAACTTCAGACATTTGGGATTTTTCCTGTCCTGAGTCATGTTGAACTTAAAGGGAATCACACATAAACCCCACATTTTGGTGAAGCTGATGTGTTTTGATTTGTACTCTTTTAATAGATGAACTGAAATAGCTAGTGAAAAATCACTCTAAATTCTAAATTGTTGAGGTGTTTGGGTGTATTTCCTAAATATGAGATGGAAATGTTATTTACACTGGGGATATTTCAATGAACATGCATTTTCAAAACTGTTTTTTGACTGAGAAATTCCTGTTTGGTTCTATTCTCCCGCAGCACGTAACATTTGAATGAAAGGACATCTTTGGCCTTTTAGATTAGTGGTATTTACTAAATTGTTAGATGTCTAAATATGACAAGATTTTTGGGTCACGTCTAGGTGCTGATGGAAACAACGCTACTGTGCAGCAAGGTATGTTTTTTATAACTTCTAGAATGACTTTAATTCTTTCTCAGAAGTATTGACTTCCAGTCTAATCACTTTAGAATGGTCAACTGCATTTGAGTTATCTGCACATTTTGCAATTGCTTAGCCTCATCCTGTTTCTCACAGATCTTGCATTGTCTTAAACCATTATTTTCTCTTGGTTTTATGGTTTTGAAAAACTTAATCTCCTGTAGCTTGCACTAATATTCTTTTTCAGTCTAAAACCAAGGAATCTTCAACCCCAAAATACTATTTGTCCTCTCTGTTTACTTAGTATGTGTGTAATGCTGCTTCTAGCATATGTGCTGTCACTGATACAGTTACTGACATATGTCTTGAATTGCTGAACCCTACCTGAGTGTAGTTAGGTGTACATATTTGACAGCTGAAATCATGCTCTGATCAACATTGATCTCTCCAGCCTACTAGTCAGCTCCGCTAGACTCTAGTTCTAATTTGTAAATCTTTTCCTGACACTGAGATCTAGGTCAGTGGTGTCAAACTTCATTTGGTGACTTTAAGTAGGCACCGATGGCCATGAGCTACAGGACTGCTGAAAAATAGACTTAGCATCCCTCACTAAAAAAAGTTCAGCATATCTATCATACTGGGAGAAAATCACTGCTGTTTTCCTTTATAATTACTGTACATAATTAGGTATGACATTAAAACTGTCTTGACCTCTAGCTGTTCCACTAGGAGGCTTAATTCTCAGTAACAGTACATTTCTTCTGGGCTCCTAGTGCAAGCAGAAACAGCCTCCTGGAACTCCAAAGGCCAAAATGTTTTGTTTCCAGGTTCCCAGGCAGATGAGGAACCACACAGGGTGGTGTACAGGCACTCCTTGCTTTAGACAAACTTCACCATGACTTTAAGAAGTACGTGTGATTTAGAGAAGCCTCTAATTCCAATTAGTGGTTGGACTATGTGGGTGACCAGTGGTGGTTTATATTCCCCTTGTTGCTCCTGTTAATACTTGGGTCTGGAATATCTATGGTACATTGTGCCAATTTTTCTTCTGAAACACGTGAATCTTCAGCCCAAGATGAAGCCCCTCTACTTACAATTGCTGTAATACTTGTATGGTGCTTCTTCCAACACATGTACTATCACTACGATATACTAAATTGCATGTTGAGTCCAGTACCTGTTCTGGGACTATCTTTGATTCGTTACCCCTTAAGAAAGGCAGCTATGTGTGTATGTATCTTTAGTTATATCTGGTACTTGGGATATTTTAACTTTTCTTTTTTTTTGCTTCTGAATCTAAATCAGACTGGGCTCCTATGATTTCATTTTTCTTTATGAGTTCTTACCTGAGCACTTTGCCTTCTTGTTGCCTTACCAATTCACTCCTTAAGCCTAGGCTTCCCTCAAGTGTACACCTGTAATCCTTCACTGTGGAAGATACTTTCATTTGCAAAGATGAGTACTTCTTTGAATGCCAAAACGTTAACTTTGAATTCTTTATATTAAACATTTAATTCTGATACTGATTCTGTTCAACTATGCAGACTTTGTAGCTGATACTACTGTGTAGGTCAACTGTTTTCTTTCCTGTCGTCTTCTCTTCCATGTTGAAATGTGTTACAACTGTTCTCTTTCAGTGACATGTATTCCATAACTAGGGCAGGTTCAAACCTGAGGGACTCCGAAGTGGAAAGTCTTGTATTATCAGTCTCCCAAGGCAGTTGCTACCTGCAGTATGTTTTGTCTGTGACTTGCTTGCAGTTCTTTCCGTCTGACATCAATTCCGAAAGCCTTTATGCTAGACATAGCAGAAGAGAGAATTATTTTCTATTTATAACATCTGAAGAGGGGGAAAAACATTTATATCTGTGAAATATTTAGAAATTCCTCATACATTGTAGGTGTAGGTCAAATGATAATTTTGTGTTAGAATATATATGCAACATTAAAAAAAAAAAAAAAAAAGAGATCACTTTCTTCCAGACTGGATTTTTTTTCCCCAAAGTGAGAGTAACTGTTACAGAAAAGTGAATCTACAACATTCATCTTTCTTACATATATAATTTTTCAAGGAACAGAATATTAATGGGACATCAGAAGATCCTTGTTTAGGAGGGAGGAGGGAAAGGGGAAAGAAATTCTGAGAAATTCTGTTTTTTCCACTCCAAATGTTAGTGCAACTCTACATTACAATTCAGCACACACCATTTGCACCTAAAAGCTTGTGTTCTGAGGTTCTACAGTTTTCATCAAGTGCCCAGACAGAGCATCGTAACCCTCTGCAAACTTGCACTGGATAGGTTGGCAGTGGTCCAAATGCTGGCAGAAGCACTTGCACAAACAAAAAATGTTGGCTTTTTCTTCTCTTTATTTTCTGCCAGACACAATTCAGCGGCATTCCAGATGACACGCCTTCTGTTAAGTAAGGAGAAAGGAGTGATGAATGCCTTCGGAAGGGGAATTGTGATGCAGAGGCATCAGTTCAGCATAGTCTTCCTCCTTGGTTTGTTCTAGCCCCAGCTAGTTCTACTTAGCTGCCTGATTTGGATGATCGAAGGCGATAGAGCCCGTCCTGTTTGCTTACAGACGCAGGGCCTTTTAAGATAAATCCAAAGTGACTCCAGCGATCTGAGAAGATAAAAGGGGGAAACTAAGTTAATGACGGGAAAAGGGTAGAGCAAAGGGGAACACTATTACCACAGTTAAATATGTACCCTCTCTTTATGCTGCATCAAATTACACTGAAGGATACTTTCTGTTAAAACTGGTTAGTAGTATGGGATTTTATTTGCTTTTGTCACCTAGTCCTCCTCTGTACAGCTGACATTGGAGTTGCAGAGACTTCTGCTGGCTTTCTGTGTAGGTGAAGGGTACATAAGTGTAGGGAGATAAGAAAACCAGCTCCTCTTCAATTTCTGCTAGAAGCAGCTAAGGCAAGGCTGATTTATCTCCAGCAAAGATGTTGATGGATGTCCAAAGTATTGAAGTGCCATCTCTGAAAGCATAGAAATAAAGTGTTTCCTTCTGAGTAATACCTATTAGAGCTTTTCTACCTCTTCCCCTTCTGTTCGTTGTCCAGCAGGAGTGAGAGGAGCTGAAGAGCACTAGTGTCCTGGGAACTGTTGACCCTTCTCTGAAAATGACTGACAGTAAACACCACTTACAGTGACCCTGCATTTCACCAAGGGATGCATGAAGTTTCACTACAGGCAAAAAGAAAAGTTGCAAAAATACTCTTTAGTCTGCCTGTTTTTCTCATTCCCCATAGACCTGTAGCCCCCTGGAAAAAGGGGATTGTAATACCCATTGTCCTGGTTTCAGCCAGGGTAGAGTTAAGTTTCTTCACAGAAGCTAGTGTGACACTGTGTTTTGGATTTGGGATGAGAAAATGTTGATAACGTGCTGATGTTTGGAGTTGTTGCTAAGTAGTCAAGGACAGTCCCGCTTCTCACGTTGGCCTGCCAGCAAGAAGGCTGGGGGTGCACGGGAAGTTGGGAGGGGGCACAGCCAGGACAGCTGATCCAGGCTGGCCAAAGAGATATTCCATACCATATGACGTCATGCTCAGTATATAAAGCTGGGACGAAGAAGGAGGAAGGGGTGAAGGGACGTTCGTAGTTATGGAGTCTGTCTTCCCAAGAAACCATTACGTGTGATGGAGCCCTGCTTCCCTGGAGATGGCTGAACACCTGCCTGCCCATGGGGAGTAGTGAATGAATTCCTTGGTTTGCTTTGCTTGGGTGCACAGCTTTTGCGTTACTTCTTAAATTGTCTTTATCTCAAACCATGAATTTCCTCACTTTTACTGTTCCGATTCTCTTCCCTGTCCCACTGTGGGGGACTGAGCGAGCGGCTGCGTGGTGCTTAGTTGCTGGCTGGGGCTAAACCACGACACAAATGTAGAAGAACTAAAAGCAAAGGGTCAATCATGCCCTAAATCAAAATTATTGGTTCAAAAAATACGATATAAACCAAGCCTTACTTCATTTTGCTGTAGCCAAGGTCACTGCAGGTCTGTCTGAGTTAAAAGGTCTTGATCTTAGACCATGGATGCCAATGGGGATGCAATAGTACATGTGAATTTTCTGTGTGTGTCAAAGCTAGGACCCCTCTGTGGACAGTGTCCTTTCTGCTGCTCAAGCAGTGCTCCTGGTGAGCACAGGCACCTGGGCCCTTGCTGCCCTGGAGATAAAAGCTGGTAATTGCATGTTACAGGCAGACCAGGGCTCTGAGGTGACCGGGGAATGGTGAATGAGGAGTGATTGCGCAGTGTCTCTCAACCAGGGCAATGAATGCAACTCACTGGTGACCAATCAAACCAAGTATGAGGCACAGCCTCACACAGCACCCACTTAAAGTGCTCCAGGAGGTGCCACAATTTACATGGTCACAAAAGTGATTGGATCTGTTCAAGAAGGAAAGTCTGTTCAGGGGTTTTAAATGCAAAAGCCCTGGGCAGCCCAGGAGGTCCCTGGGCTGAAGGTTGCTGGACAGAGGGGAAGAGTAGTGCTGCAGGAGGAACTTACTTGCTAGTTCAGTTCCCAAGGCTCTGCTGTTTCTACAGGTGGGCAGAAGACACTGGGCTGGATGAACCTTTGGTCCATGTGCTCTTCTCACAAAACCTTGTACCAGACCGAGAGCAGATACAGAAGGTGGAGCTTTCAGGATGTGTTTTGCTTTGGAGGAGAGGAAACAGCAGAGACAACTGTCTTCTGTGGTCAAAGTCTGTCCTGTTATCTGCTAATTGATTTTCCCCCCCGCCCTGGGACTTGAGCAACAGATCTGTGCTATCCTTTTTATTTTTCTTTTATATAATAGATTTCTTTTTACCCTCTTTAGGTGGTTTAAGGAAAACCCTCATTTTTTTGCAAATGTTTTGGCTGTCCTATGTATATGTAAATGCATATATATGTATGTATATCTACATTAACTTCAAAAATCAATTGCTTTTTAACCACTCTGCTATAATGCTAGCTGCATCAGGTACGTCAGCTTGTGAGAACTTTTTTCCTTAAAGTGCAGCATTTGCATATGCTGAAGGCTGGGAAGTTAAAACTTTGGCAACTTGATCCTTATTTTTTCTCAGATAAGTTATTCTGAAAATTCTGGGAATAGCACAACATGTACCATTCAGGTTCTGCATGCTACTCATGTTTGCAAAGGCAAGGCAAATGTAAGTGTGGCTACCCTACGAAAGCAGATTAACAATGTTTGCAAAGGAAGCAGGGATGAAGACCACTGAAGCTAATGTAAGAATCAACCTGATAGATGGTCTAGGATAAGCTTTCTGCATTTCTGTGGTTTCACAGTGAATCTCGTTGTCCCCATGCTAAATTCATAGGTCGTAGGAACATAGGACTGGAAAAGATGTGGATAATTAAGTCTATTCTTCTATTGCAGGCAATAACATCAAATAATCATATAAATGTTTTAAAACCACATTTCCTCTGGCTTCACACTGTCCAGCAAAACTGATTTATTATCTCTTGAGTAGCCGAGCTGCATTTGTTGCCTGCCACTTGCCTGCACTTGAGAGAGAGAGAGAGAGAGATATCACTTTGTAGCAAGTGATCAGGGCGACCTTCATCATTATTAAAGAATAAAATCTCGGTTCACTAGGGCAAAAAAACCCAAAACACAACAGACCAGGAAAACAGGTGAGTTGTGTTAATAAGTTGACAGCAAATACTGAGATCAACACTTCAGACTTAAACTCTGATGAAGAGCAGAAGCTGATTTCGAAGGACAATTGAGTAAAGAAGAGGGACTTCACTTGTCTAGTCTTCGAATCACAGACTGCAACTCACATCCAAGTGGTATATGGGTAGTGCCTGGCTTTGCATATTCACATTTGAAGACTGTACGCTGTTTGTTCCCAAGCTCATTGCATTAAGAGCTAAGAACAGGAACTTAAATTATTTTTTTGTTTGCGTTAGACCTTGAATGGAAAAGGTTAAAAGACCTGGGAGGAAAAAAATGTATTTTGTAGCTGTGTGATTTACAATAGTAGCTTGTCTCATCTGTACCATCGCTATATGATGAAAGAGAAAAATGTGAGAAGTAACAAGAATAGATCATCATAACAACAGCAACAATGTTCTTTATCATTTTGGACTTGTCACTCTTGGAATGATTACCTACTTGTCCAATATATTGGTGGTGTGTTTCCAAAATGAGTTAATGAATTGTATGTTTTGAGATGCAAGCAGATTTTTTAAAAGATATTCCATAAGGGATTTTTGAGTTTTGATAGATGATCCAAAAGCTATTAGATTTTTCTTATTCCTTGTTTCTTTTTCTGCTGATGTCAGTAATTTTTTTGACCTAACCTTTAGTACATTTCTATGGCATTTCCTCCTGTAATCAGGTTATGCTTCTTTTCCTATTTACTGGCTAGTTTAGGGATATGAAAAGGTTAACAGGCAAGGCATTCCCTCCCTAATTGTCTTTTCTACTGCCTTTCTTCATTCCTGTCTCTTCATACTGCTCAGAGGAGTGCTGATATTCAAAATGGATGAGATGTTGTTTTAAAATTGATAATTCAGCTTCCCATGTTACTAGAATATGAATCTCTGATAATGTTGTTTGTTCTTTTAGTAACAAATCTTCATCAATGCTGGATGCTCTGTCAGATGGAGACAGCGGTTCTGACTGTGTGCCTGTTTCACTGTACCGTAACCATATTCTGTAGACAGTCCAGACCCGTGCCCCCTAAAAGCCTGCATTCTCACAAGAATGGTCTTGCCAGATCAGGCAAAGTCTATTTAGCTTAGTATCCCACCCCTGATAATGGCCAGTAATGTCTAGCAGAGCTAAATTGGCATTTAGCAGTGTTTTCCCAGAACGCTCTCCCAGACGGAGCAATTGGTCACGCGTGGGCATCCTGAACCAGAAGTGGTGATTTGTATTAATAGCCCTCAGCAGACTTTTCTTCCATAGCGGTGTCCAATCTCTTAATGACCTATGGAAATGTTCTGTGGCAAGGAGCTCTGTAGCTGAACTTCATGTTACTTCAAGAAACACTTTGGCCTTGATACTCGTACCTCCAACTTTCTCTTGATGCTGTACACCTACCTGCTCCGTAGTTCTTTATTTGGAAGCTTGTAATTGTTTTGACTTTATACTCAGTACCCAGAGTTGTGTGTGTTTTTATTGTACCTGCCCTTAGTTACCTCTTTCCCAGCTCTGACCTCACTTCAAGCTTTTCTGGGTGAACTCTGAAATCATCAGTCTTAATGATTCCCATCTGACCCTTTCCAAAGGGGAGTTAAAACTAAACTCGTCCTGTCAGTTAAATACTGCAAGGCTGTTGCAGAGAGTGAAGCAGGGGTTACCCTTGCTCTAAATGCTTGGGTCGTGTCACTATTCCATGCTGCAGCAGCAGGACATGCAGCCCAAGCTCCCCAGGCACCAGGGCTGGTGCTTGCAGGACTGACTGAAATTTTTACTTGTTTTGGACCTGATTTACTTTTTCCCCCCAGAGGAGGTTAGCGCTTAGCATCTCCTTTAGAGTGAAAAGAGCACTCAACAGCTGTGAAAATCAGGCCATTAATATCCGGTCACAGGAGCCTCTGAACTTCTCTTTTTGGCAGTGTTTCCCTACCCCTCTGTTTTTGTGAAACTCATCTCTGGAAGTCACTTCTTCGTGGCTTGGTAGAAGTGTTTTCCTGAACTGCAGGGCATCAAGATGCTTTGGTTTTGCCTGTACAATGGTTGCTGCTACTTCCTAACAGCTGAACTAAGCATTCGGAGACTTTAGGCATAGAAATAGGACATTAAGAACTAGGTCATGCTTTTCCAAGAAAGACTGTCTTCCTTTGGACTGATCAGTGCTGATAATTGTGCAAATATGCTCCCATGAGACAGAGGCAGGTTAGGGTTATATTTCTTTACTAAGCTGGTTTGATGGCAAAAGGACTCCAAAGCAAAAAAGCTTTCTGCAGATTGCCCTTATTGGTATTCTGTTAAGACAATAAAGGCACAGAGCAGTTTATTTAACCACTTTCTACTCTTTCATGTTTCCCAGGGAACACAGACAGATGTAGACACCTGCACTTGGAAGGGGAAGATAATTGGCTGGCCTCCTTCAGCAGAAGGTATATAAGAATACCCTTCAATGATCTGTGTTTGCACTGTGTGCAACTGCGATTTCAGGTCTGCCCTTGAAAGGCAGATTAAGCAATGCTGCCAACTTGAATTTTTCTGTCAAACATTTCACTGGCTTGGGAGTCTGTACACAGCTTACAATGTACGTCCTCTGCCAGGGTTACTGCAGCTTGGTGCTTGATTGTGGAGTCTCTTTTCCTCTTGAGCAGACGATGCAGTTCAGATACTTGTTTGTCTGCTCCTGAGATAACATGATTCCTTGTGTTTGCTGTTTTGAATATTCCAAAATTGTGTTGTTACTGCTGAGGAATTCACTGACTGTGAAATAAAGTTGCTCCTGCAACAGGGAGCGTAGGGGAGGGTATCCCCCGTACAGTATCTTTCTGTGCTCTGCCTTTTAGGCAGCCAGCCTCAGCTTGCTCTTCCTGTCCCCTTTCCGTGTAGTTTTCTCTTTTCTTTCCAAATAGTGTTTCAAGAACAAAGCTGCAGGCACATCTGCTTACGTGTTGTCTCACCACCAGTGCACCCATCTTTGAGAGAAATTCACTGAATTAATATTAGCATGCTCGCCCCTTTCCTTAGAGTTAAGTACTTGTCACTATTCAGGGCCAACTGAACGAGTGGCTGCTACATGACAACATTTGAAAGAGTGATTTCATCTATGTAATTTGAGAAATTCCTAAGGAATGTGTAAGTTCTTGGGTATGTTGACCCTCTTCACCAAAGTTGCTCTGAACTTTCCCTGTAGTGCGCTTTCAAATGGGCCAGTAGATCCTTCACAAACATGTACTTTCTCCCAAGGGTCTGTGGCTTGACTTCTGATTCTGAAGTGGAAGTACACCTGTAGGAGTGTTTATGTTCGCCTCTTGGAGGTAGAAGGGCCACCATGTTTGGTGTCATGTTACACGTGCCTCTACCCTTTGAGCACCTGCAAGTTTTCTGGTGTATATTTGATGTTCCTGTGGAGTAAAGCTTTGGTGTTGGGTGGCAGAAGTGATGTGTGAGGCCTGAGGCGTAGTGAATGTTACAGCATTATCCATCATTGGAGAATCCTCTTATAAATTGGTACATCCACTAGTTTCAAGGCTTCTATTAGTACAAATGTGCTGGCCAGAAAGACCATACTGACCTTTTGGTGACGTATCCTATGTGGTGGTTCCAGCAGGATGGAGAATGCCATTTAACAAAACCTGGTAACAACTGCCAAGTTGTGGTTGTAGGTAAAATTTATTTGTAGCTTTCATGGACAGAGTTTTCTTCTGGCTGGAAGTAAAATGCTTGTTGTTGTAGTTTTCTGAGAGAAGCCACTTATTTTGGATCTGTTCTTTCTTTACCTTCCTTTAGAAATGTTGGTTAGAATGTTATGGTTTTGAGGACATATAGTTCTTATGTGCCTAATTCTGTATAGCTTAAGGATGGACTGCTTTTTGAAGGAGAGGCATGGTACTTTCTACAAACTGAGGGTTTTTTTTTTAAACTACATTAAAAAAAAAATTGGAAGTCAAGGAAAAATAAAGCTCTCAACTTAAAGAAAGATAAATTAGTGACCTGTCAAAGACTTTGTTTTCTATGGTAGTTTAGAAAACTTGTGGTCTGAGAAAGAAGTAGAGAGAAGTAAAACTGCCTGGGTTTGCTTAGGATTTAAATCTGTACAAGGTGAACCGAAATGCCTTTTTTAATGTCAGAAGGAAACTGTGACATCTCTTTTTTTTTTTTTTTTTTCCTTTTCCTTACTACTCACTCCTAAAGTAGTATCCTCCTTGTATGTACCATACTTGTGTACTACTGGCACCTTGCCAATCCTGAAGAAAAAACTTGGGAAACATCTGCTGCACTTGCTCAGCTGGCAAAAACATTCATTTAAGAAATCGAAAGCAAAACCGAAATGAAATCAAAGGAAAATAGGAAAGTGATTTGTGATGACTGTGTGTGTTCTTCCCATTACCTTTTTCTTCCCCTTCCATTTGGTTAATCTGTTTGTTTTACAAAAACGTTTGGGTTTTTTTTTTCCTCGCTGAATGGCTTGCATTGTACCTGTGAGCCATCCTGGTGAATGTGGATGCTGAACTCCATCCTAACTACCAGTATCTAAACAATACCACATGCAATTTCTGCCCTTGAGTTGAGCGCATGAGGAGAGCCAGGCAAGCAGGCCAAGGTGATTTCACCTAGAGGTGAGATTGTAGCTGTCTGTACTGTGAACAGCAGGACGTGGGTGCAGGGAGAGAGCTAACAGTGTAATTTTGCAGGATTCACTTCAGAGTGTGTGATGTCTCATAGGATCAAATTGTCAAGAGGTGTGGGAGAAATGAGTCGTTGGTGCGTCGATACCTTTACTGTAGTGAAGTGAGTGCCTGGTCAGGGCTTTGGCTCTCTGGATGGCAGAGTTTTCCTAGGACTTGGTGGGATTCTTGTGACAATGACACCTCCCCTCCATGGCCCTTGGTCTGTTGAACTTGACATCTGCAGGGGTAAGCAATTATTTACATCAGTAATAAACTCTGGGTTAGGTGGCTGGGGTGCAGACCCAGAACGAAGCTTAGAGCAGGGCATCAGGGACTAGAAACCAATGTTGTTGCTCAATGGTGTAGTGATTTTTTTTTTTTTTAAAGTAGTAGTAATAGTAGTAGTAGTAGTAGTAATTTAAAGACTTGGTCAGTCTTGTTCTTGCAAAACTCAAATCTTGTGTAGCCTTTCATCTCTTAGGAGACTTAATTTTCACTCAGTTCAGATGTAATCCTCTTCTGTGGGTTGTATTTATTGCAGGGTTGACTGAGGAGGTTACATTCATTCAAACCTGCCTTCTGAATTTTTTCAAAGCTGTGTCTAACAGCCGAACAAGCAAGGCCTTTGCTTCCTTGTTGACAAATACAGATATAAATATATATGTATATATAGATTTGCTTAATTTACCTCATTACAGAAGTAACACAAACCGCCTATTGTTAAGCTGGAAGGTACTACTAGCTGGCACCTGGAGGTGACAGATTTATCTAAAGAGCCTGAAAAATAACATTTTAATGACTCCAGAGAAGTATAAAAGCTGGTTTTGCAGCAATGAAAACAGCTGTGGATAATGACATACCAGCTTAAGGTGGTAGGTACCTATAGCAGGTACATCCAAGCTATAGGCACTGAGGGGTATCTTTGGTTACAATAACAAGGCATGATTTTTTATTTGCAGGTTGTGTATGTAGAAAGAGCAAGCGAGAAATTTTTGCCTCGACGGAAGCTGAAGTGGCTCCTCCAAACAGAGCTTATGTGAGAGATGCTTGAGGTTTCTGAGGTAGGAAGCTGCCAAGTCTTTTCTCTTGCTGTATTTGAAAGATGGGTGGATGTTTTGAACATGTTTGTAGTTAACCGATTTGCAGATATTAATTTGTTTTCAGTGACTGAATTGTAATCTAATGGATGTGCATCTCTGAATATTAGCCAACTGCTTGGGCCATCAGCCACAGACATCAGATTTCTTGGACTCTCTGGATGCTGGTATCTGAAAATCCATGATTTGGGTCAGTTATTGATAGGCTTACAGGGTTTTTTTGGTGGGTGTGATGAACCCAGAGCAGGACGTGCCTCCCCAGGTGTGTGGTGGGCAGTGTGCCAAGGGTTCTGTGTTCTATCAGAGGCCTGTTGCGTGTCGGGACCTCAGTTGGTGGCATTGCTTTTGCTGTGGCTGGCCTTCCTTCTCTCTCTGGCAGCAAGTGTGACCTGAAGCACAGCTGCAGACAGCTGATAAGTGAGCAGGAGCTGTCCTGGAGCATGAGACTTGGTGAGTTCAAGAAGTGTTTTTTCACAGGCAAACAAAGCAATCTCCTATTTAACCTTTTGCCGGTCATAACCTTTCTAGTGCTAACCAGCCTGTAATGAAGTTGCTTAACATGTGACACAGCATTAAGTTGTTACAACTTTATTAACATTCATCTTTGATGTTTTACCTTTTGATAACATCGATTGGTATTTTTTTATTTTAGAAGTGTGCAAATCAAGCTTGGAGAGGTAGCAAAGTAAAAAGTTGGACTTTTGTAACTTTACTCTCTCACTGCAGCTTATTTCATTAATGTATAGCAGGTCAGAGATACTAAAGTGAGAAATAGCAAGGGTTTCTCTGAAGGATCAAGCAGTGAAGTCTCACTCAGTAATTTAGGAAGAGAGTTACTGAATAGCTTAAAAGTATGAGGAGACTCTCCCCTTGCCTCAGGTCAGAAAAAGGAGTGTGACTTTTGGCTCCTGAGACCCCAGTTCTCAGTGGCTTTCTTTTTTGTAACTAATGAAATAAGCTGCAGTGAGAGAGTAATGTATAGCAGGTCAGAGATACTAAAGTGAGAAATAGCAAGGGTTTCTCTGAAGGATCAAGCAGTGAAGTCTCACTCAGTAATTTAGGAAGAGAGTTACTGAATAGCTTAAAAGTATGAGGAGACTCTCCCCTTGCCTCAGGTCAGAAAAAGGAGTGTGACTTTTGGCTCCTGAGACCCCAGTTCTCAGTGGCTTTCTTTGAACCGGAATGTAAGTTAACAATAAAGAAGGATAGCTGCAATCCACCTTTGTATTCTGGGACAACTGACAGCACTTAGATATAATATTAGAGCAGCTTCAGAGCATCCTGAAATTGCACTGTGCTTTGTGATATATGCCAGTCATAGAGGGACAGCAGTGCAGGGTCCTCATAGCTTGTGTCCTCTCTGCTGCTACTCAGCGTTTGGCTGGCTCCCAGTCCATCTTGTTCTCAGGATGGCATTTCTAAGACCTTCTAGGTCTTTTTTACCTCCAGCCAAGTGGAGAAAATGGACTCAAGAAGCTCAAGAGCTCTTAAGTTCAAAAGGTCAAGAGCTGTCTATCCCAATGGGCAGGAAAAAAAGCAAAGGCAGCAGGAGGGCTGCATGGATGAGCATGGAGCTCCCAACAAGATGTGGGCACAAAAAGGAAAGGCGTACAAAAGCTGGAAGTGGGGTTAGGTGGCCCAGCCAGTAGGTAGAGTAATTGAGGTAGAGCTTGGAGGGATGGGCTTAGAAAGCCAAAGTCCATCTGGAGTTGAGTCTGGGGAGGGGTGTAAAGAGTGATATAAAGGGCTTGTACCAGTAGATGAGCAGCAAAAAGAAGCCAAGGGAAAACACAGACCTGCTGCTGAATGGGGTAGGGGCTCTGGTGACAAAGGACACCAAAAAGGCTGAAGGTACTCAGTATCTTCTTCAGCTTGGTCTTTAGTGGTAAGATTTACCTTTCAGGAATCCCAAGTCCCTGAGACCAGAAGAAGAGCCTGTAGCAAGGAAGACTTACCCTCTGTGATGGGGATCAGGTTAGGGAACACTTAAACCGGTCACATGCAAGTCCGTGGGATGGGATGCCCCAATGCATGCTGAGGCAGCTGAGTGATGTGATAGTATGGCCACTCTCAGTTACCTTTAGAAAGCCACAGAGATCGGGAGATGGCTGATGTCTGGAAGACAGCAAATACCATACCCTTCCAGAAGGGCAAGAAGGAGGATCTAGGGAACTACAGACTGGTCAGCTTCACCTCCATCCTTGGGAAGATAATGGAACAAATAATCCTGGAAACCATTTCTAGCCATGTTAAGGATGATGATCAGGAATAATCAGCATGGATTTATGAAGGGGAAGTCAAGTTTAACCAGCCTGATAGCCTTCTGTGAAGAAATGAGTGGCCTGGTGGAGGAGGGAAGAGTAGGAGAGGTCTTTAGTAAGACATTTGACAGTTTTTGACAGCATCCTAACAGGAAAACTGATGATGTACAGGCTACATAACTGGACAGTGAGGTGGACTGAAAACCAGCTGAACAGCTGGGCTCAGATGGTTCTGATCAGTGGCTTAAAGTGTAGCTGGAGGCCAATCACTTGTGAAGTACCCCAAATGTCGGTACTAGGTCCAATGCTGTGTATCCTCTTTGTTAATGATCTGCATGATGGGATAGAGGTCTTGGGGACTTGTATCATCTTTGTGTCATCCACAAGCTTGCAGATGATACAAAACCGGAAGGAATGGCTGATATGTCAGAGCATTGTGTTGCCATTCAGAGGGACCTCGACAAGCTGGAGGATTGGGCAGAGAGGAACGTCATGAACTTCAACAAAGGGAAATGCAAAGTCCTGCACCCAGAGAATCTCACGCACAAGTACAGAAGCTTTCCTTCCCATATGCACACAATCTCATCCAAAGCTGTGCCCAGGTGAAGCTTCCCTTTCTTTTCAGCTGCATACTACTGCTCTTAAAACTGCTGCAATTTGATTCCTGTTTATGAGGTCTACCAGGCTGTAAATAAGATTAATATGGAGATATGCTTACAGCTATGGAGTTGCCTAACTTAGATTGAAGTTCCTTTAAAAGGTTTAGTGATCCGTAATTGCATTATTTAGTAATTGTGTTAAAGCATATTCTTTACATTGATCATTTTAGTTGTGCTTCAATTGTTTTTGAATTGATCACAAAGAAACTGATTGTGTTTTGTCTGGTTATCTTTAGAGCTGAACATGAAATGATCAAACTCAGTTTGTGAATATGTCAGAATAATTTGTAATTTTCTGGCAAAATGTCTGTAAACTGAACACTTCTATGCTTAAACTTCTTCAAGATAGGAAATCCCAGTCAGTTGCAAAGAGTATATGGGTCTTTGGGGAGGCTGCAAAATTGGAAATATCTCAGGAAAGAAAAAGATGATCTCTGTAAGTATTGAAACAGTGTTTTGCAGGAGATAAGGTATTGATCTTGGTTAAGTGAATTTAGGTTTTACCATTGTTCTATCCTTGTCCTACCTACGGAAACTCCATGGGCTTCGGGATCATCAATTTTGTAAGTGGTAATAATTAAACTGCTTTCACTTAAAAATAATAACAACTAAAAAAAAAATCTTAGCCACTTCCTGTCTCTTTGACCTAATAAATAAGTTGAATAATATATTGACATGAAAATTTGAAGTAGAAAAAGAAATTGAAAAACTCTCATCACTTCTAATTAGTTTTTCCTTCTCTCCCCCCTGAGTGTTTAAAATTAGTAGCAAAAGAACAAAATTGCTATGTAACTGCCTTCCCTCCTCTCTCCAGTGCTTTTTGGAAACTCTTAGCTGGGTGCAGAGATATCATAGTCCTGACAAAGAAGAAATGTTGAGCTTGTCAGAATGGAAAGTGAGTTGCTGGTTGGTGACTATCACCAAGCTACTTCATTCCGTTTCCCCTCTTCTTTTCTCCTAACGTACCTCTTTTGCTCCCATAAAATGAAATTTAGTGCCATACTTGGGTAAAGGAAGGGAAAATGGGATACTGGTTTGGATGTACGAAATATATGCAGTGCCACCACTGAAGGCATCAAGACTGCAGGAATTAAGAAAAATGAGACTGTTTTGCAGAAATTCAGAGAGAAGGTTTTTTATTTTAAAATTTAGTCTGACCTCCCACATGGGATAGGCTTATAATGATTACAAAATCACTTCTACTTCACCGTCGAAACTTCTGCTCAGGTTGGTGTAGCTTAGACACCAACCTTCGGCATCAGTATATCAACCAGGGAAAATGCACAAGATCTGTTCCAACCTTCGGCATCGGTATATCAACCAGGGAAAATGCACAAGATCTGAGGAGGGGGCAGGCGCCTCAAATGGCTTAATGTCTGATGCATGTGGTGGTATCTGAGGCAGGAGCTGCAGGCTTAGCTGGTTAGTAGACTTTCTTTGAGGATGGGGCTCTGCTAGGTGAAAATATACACAGGTTTTTTCCTGCAACCCTGTGCAGCAGCATCTGGTCAGCAAATCAACCCATGAGTTGCACTGGTAGGTAGAGCCAGGAGCTGCAGCAAGAACTCAGGTCACAGAGGAGCTTGGCAGTCTTGTGTTCTGCCTTCCTCTTGGTGTTTAACACTAAACAGGTCTGTATATTTCCCTATGTCTTAATTAGGCTTTTACCATTCCTTTAGGAAGAGGAAATACATAGTGGCTACTCTGATGGAGTTGTGGAAGCGGTGGAAAAAGGCCCAAGGCAGAGTGGAATTTGAGCTATCTGTACCTGACACTCTCCACAATGAGTTTGCTTTATTTTTTGTCCCTGAAGCTTTTCTTGTGTCTATGATCAGCTGCATTCAAATTAATGTGGTGTTTCAGTATGTACAAACAGGCTGCTGCAAGCAGAATTTATTTGTTCTGCATCCGTGTTCTGAGTGGTGATGTATGGCTTGCTGTCCACGTGTTGCTTGGGATTGCAGTGTCAGAGCTGGCTTCTCTCTAAGGCATGAAATGAAACAGAAATAGGAAATGTATGTTTGGGTGCCTACTCCTTGCTGATGCAGCAAAAAGGCTTCAGGTTTCACTTGCTCTGTGGAACCTTTTCCCTCTGTCACTTCTAATATTGCGCTTTACACATAGCTAAAGGCCTAATGTTGCTGACGCAACTGTACTTGTTTAAGTTTATCCTATTGACTATGCCACTTAGTGTGCTTAGTCATCTGCTAAAAATCCTTTTGTCAAGATCGAGAACCAAACACAACACTGAGTGTTTGATCCTACCTACTTATGCATGGCTAATGTCCTTTGCTTTTATGTTTAGCTTGCTGCTGTGAGAATAATGAAATATTTATTCAGCTGTTAAGGATCAGAGTTTTCCTTCTCTCACAATTAGATGATCTGCAGAGGATGCTCCTTAAAGAAGGAGAAAGGCTCTGGCATTCTCCAGCACCACAGTCAGCAGAGGCTGAGGTGGGGGATGTATTGTTATTTTGATAGGCTAGACTTTTTTTGCCCAAAGGAACTTTGATTTTTGGCGTGTCTTTTGATGTCACAGGTGGCTTGCTGTGGTCAGCCTGACTCCTGATCATCTGTTACATGCTGTGGTTCTTAGACAGTGGGGTGCTGTGCAGCCTGGGTTTTTTCCCTGTTAGGTTTTGTAGGATCTAAATCAACATGGCTGATATTACAATTTGCTGCAGCGAGGACCACACTGTATCACTATAAAAATCAATGAGGACTGAATCACAATCAGATTTCTAGGACTAATCAGGAAGGAGAAAATTTTTTTTTCCTACTTCTTGGGGTATGTGGTACCTTTCGGCTGGGGCTTTCTACCATGTTGACTGAATACTGGGTATTCTGAGCCTCTAACCTGAGGGGTGTATTCCTGTACAGATGAAGCCAGCTGAGAAAAGTCTTCAATATATTTAGCTTGCCATATGTTTTCAGAAAATTCTTGTCCTGGAATGAACATTCTTAAAAGCAAGCATACTAACAGGCTAGCATCTGTTCATTTAGTTGTCAAGACCTAGAGTATGCTTAGACAAGAGACAGTAAATGGTGGAGATGAGGGAAGGAGAAAATATAATTAAATGACCTCTGCTTTCCTCTTCAACAGTCATACACCCACACACCCTACAGAATCACAAGTTTCTTGATGCTGGATGATTTTCTTATTTCCATTAGATTAAACATTTACTGCAAGAGTAAATGAACCTCGGGATGAACTTCAGGTTGAAGTCTACTTTTTCTATCATTGACAATCTCAGCCAAATTAATACATTTCTGACAATGATGCCAGTGGCAAAAAAAAAAAAGGCATTTTATCAGATTAATTCTCTATCAATGGCCCTAATATGTCTAGGCCTTGAAGAAGGGACTTGAAACTTAAAAGAAGCTGACTTTTCTGTTAGAGTTCAGCCTCTGCCAATTCTGTAAAACACTACTAAAGGGCAGTGAAGCAAGAAGCCTGTGGAAAAAATTGCAGCATTTTCATGCCTTGTCAAGTTATGTTGTAATTGTCAGATAAGATTTTTTGAATGTTCTGCATGTGCTGTGTGATGGTGTTTTTGTTTTTCTGTTTTGTTTACAATCATAGAATCTTTGGGTCAGAAGGGACCTTTGAAGGCCATCTAGTCCAACCTCCCTGCAATGAGCAGGGACATCTTCAACGAGATCAGGTTGCTCAGAGCCCTGTCCAACCTGACCTGGAATGTTTGCAGGGATGGGGCATCTACCACCTCTCTGGGCAACCTGTGCCAGTGTCTCACCACCCTCATTGTGAAACATATCTTGCTTAGATCTAGTCTAAATCTACCCTCTTTTATTTTACAACTATTACCCGTTGTCACAGAATCACAGAAACATTAAGGTTGGAAAAGACCTTTAAGATCATCAAGTCCAGCCATTAACCCAACACCACCATGCCCACTAAAACATGTTCCGAAGCGCCACATCTACACATTTTTTGAACACTTCCAGTGATGGTGACTCCACCATGTCCCTGGGCAGCCTGTTGCAATGTTTGACCACTTGCAGTAAAGAAATTTTTCCTAATATCTGGTCTAAACCTCCCCTGGCACAACTTGAGGCCTTTTCCTCTCGTTTTATCACTAGTTACTTGGGAGAAGAGACCAACACCGACCTCACCACAGCCTCCTTTCAGGTAATTGTGTTATCGCTACAGGCCCTGCTAAAAAGTCTGTCCCTACCTTTCTCATAAGCCCCCTTTAAGTACTGAAAGGCTGCAATAAGGTGCCCCTGGAGCCTTCTCTTCTCCAGGCTGAACAACCCCAATTCTCTCAGCCTGTCCTCATAGGAGAGGTGTTCGAGCCCTCTGATCATTTTTGTGGCCCTCCTCTGGACCCTCTCCAACAGGTCTGTGTCTTTTCTGTGCTGAGGGCTCTAGAGCTGGACGCCATATTCCTGGTGGGGTCTCACCAGAGCAGAGTAGAGAAGCAGAATCACCTCCCTCGACCTGCTGGCCACTCTTCTTTTGATGCAGCCCAGATACGGTTGGCCTTCTGGGCTACGAGCGCACATAACCTCCATCTTTCACTGCTTCCATGTGGGATGGCTCTCCAGTAACAGAGCATCATGGTCTGCAATGCAATCACTGAGAGCAGTGGCATCGTCACTTCATTTTTTTCATGTGAGTTTTTGTACGAGCAGAATGTTGGTATCAAAAGATGGGCTGGTGTCCTTGTCTCAGAAGAATCATGTACGTTGCAGTATACAAAGCACCACCCCAGTATGCACAGGGATAGGCAGTGAGCAACCTTTTTCATAAGAACTAGTAGGTAAGGCTACAGATGAGCACGGAGCCAAGCCTCACAGTTTTCCTAGCAACAGCAGCAGTTGAAATTCTTATTAATGTATTGGGTTATGTGCAAGAAGGAAAGCTGGGAAGAAATCTCAGGGTTTTAGGAAAACTTTTACTGTTACCATCAGACTGTGATTTGCTACAAAATTATGTTGACTAGCATTAAGTCCTCCCTTTTGGCATTTGGTCTGTATCTGCAGGGCTTTGGGGAGCTCACTGTTGTTCATTTTAGGGGTGGGGATAGGTCTTGCATTCTGTGTAGTTGCAGCAAAATATGTCACCTGGACACAAAGTGGAAGTGTGCAGGTGCTCTTTGAGAGAGGGGGAGCCAGGCCACAATTTCTTCATAAGAGAAAGTTCATCTGATCATCCAACATAGTGCTAAAGCACTGCTGTTGCTGCTAGTTTAGGCCATGGAGCCCAACCTCTCTTACTTCAGAAGAGAGAAGCCTCATCTTAAGGGTTAGCATTTGGAGAAAAAAAAATGGGAAGGAGAAGGAAGCTTGGCATTGTGCTATAACTCATCCTTGTGTTTAAGGCAGCTTCAGATCATCTGCCCTTGTTTGATGACTTCTTCTCAGAAGACTGAAAGGCCCATGTGAATGCATCTAAAGAAGCAGGTGAGATTCCAGCTTTCTTTGAAGGGGTTCCAGAACATGGCAGACATCCCCAAAAAGTCAGATTCGATATGTTCCCTCTAGGTGCTGAAGAGCAAAGGCTTTCAAGTGCAGGATGTGACTGGTGGCTGCCATAGAAATTAAATGGAGTGTAGAGCATGATATTCTTGTATTTTCAAACTGTGTACTGCCATAGTGGTCTGGAGCAGAAGGAAAGATGGGGATGTGGGAACAGGCTGAGCTGTGGGAAACAGAAAGGAGCTTTCCCTAGAGGTGCTGGAGTTAGGGTAGAACATGCTCGGACTGAGGGGTAAGCTCAGGACGGGATGGATTTCTTTTGAGTAGTGTGGGAGTCTGGCACTGTGCTATTTTATTTAGAGTTCTCAGAATGCTAAAAATGGCCTCTACTATGCTCCAGGTACTTTTGACATAAGTTAGAAATACATGACAAAAATACCCTCAGTGCAGAAGTACAAATGAATATTTCAAGGAATATGACAGTAAAATGAATTTAGGGTTGAGAGTTCACATTAATAATGCAGGCTGATCTACAGCACCTTCATTTTTCATCTGTAAAATGGGGATAATGATGCTGACCTGGTTTGTAAATGAGCCCTGAGATGATCTGATGAAAAGCATCACCAACAGAAGTGGTGCTGGTAGAAATCCGTGTTGGATTAATTAATTAATCCGTGTGGTATAATTGTTTCAAACTAGAATTTTGTAAGTACCGGGAAATCCAGAAGAGAAGTTAAAGAAATCCAAATATTTTTAAGTGTGGAAATGCTCTCACAAGGTATATGAATACTTCTGCTGAGCAGTGATGCCATATGGTAACCATGCAATTACAAGCAATAGGGGTTTTTTTAGACATGGATCAAACCGATTTTTAAAGAAACATAAATTTTCTTAATTTGACTCTTTGTGCTGTCTGTCACTGTCAGTCATCGATTCCACATCACAGGCTGCTTCTCACCACCTTCCTCTTTCACTGCTTCCTACTTCTGAGGCCAGCAACGTACTACTGCTGAGCACTTTGTTCTTTCTGCAGTGTTTTTGGTTTATGTACCGAGGCAGTCTCTGTCGTCTGTTTGCTTATGACTGCTTGTCTTAATCCTCTACTGTCAACTCCACCCAACCTTTTTACTCAGGCTCCGGTACCCTGAGAAAGCCCCTTTGTCCCAGTTTCTTTGCTTGCATACAGGTCTGAGTTCTGCCCTCAACTTGTCAAATGCGTCTGCACCTGGCTCCCCCACCCATCCTTCACCTCTGTGCTAACTTTGCCACCATCCTCACGACGTGGTCAGTCTGTTCTTTATCTCTTCGCCGTATTCCAAACTTAGCTTCAGCCTCCTTTCTGCTTCCCAGCACTTTGACCTGGGACCTGCAGCTGCCTTCCCTTTCACGCTGTCAGTGCTGCCTGTGCTGCCAGAGCCAGCTTGCTCTTTGCCCCTTCGATTTTGCAACAACAATAAAGAGAAAAATCTGTGCAAATCTTGACCAAATAAATAACTAGGAAGTTATTACAATAGATCACTTAAAAAAAAAAAAAATTTGGACTGTCCACATAGTCACTTGCCTAGAAAAAGACACTCTACTTCATTTTACTAACGTATTTTATTGACCTTGCTTATATTAAAAAAAAAAAAAACAAAAAAAAAACCCCAACCCTTGGCTTTTAGTGCTAGCCGTACATATTTAATTTTGTGTGCAGTATATTCCTTTGGACTCCAAGATAAGCAGGTGAATAAGCCTTTCCCACATCAGAGTGTTGGAAGGCAAAAATCGAAGTGTGAAGCTGTGGCAGAAAGACCAGAGGATGCGATGAAATAAATGGGGCTGGGTTGGTATTCACATGCTGCTTTTTAAGTGTTCTCCAAGTCCTCTTGCTTGTGTTTTGTTCTGATGTGTAGAATGATTGTCAAGGGAGAGAAGAAAACACTCTTTTCGCCATTAATTTTTTTTTGGCTGTTAATTTCTCAGACTGCTAAAACTTTAAATGCTAGAGGCTTCACCAGGAGTGATGGCTTTTATTGTCTCTTTGTATTCATGTGCCTGAGACCAGAACAGGACTGACCCTATGCTAATAGAAAGATGGAATTGGTTGAAAATTCTGCTAATAATGGAAAACTACCTTCCACTATAGCTATGCAGCAGGCACTCTGTAATAATAAATCTGTTGGTTTTTCTCCCTTCATGGTGTTGCAAATGTTTGCAGACTTTTTAGCAGAGGGGACATTTTTATAAAGACAAGGAAGAAAGTTTATATGATTTCTTTTCTGTCTGATATGCAAGTTTGGTAAAATGTTATGTGTAGCTTTCATAATTTTGAGTCTATGAAGGTTTGAGGAGTAAGTGTTACTCCCTGGTTTTTGACAATGCTATTTGACAGATTAAGAAATAAAATGCTAAAGTAATCTTGCATCTGAAAACAAAGATGGAAATAGAGCAGATGTCATTTTGCAAATGGGGAGTAAAAAGGTTTTTGTGTTTGCCAGCACGCATAGTTTAGAATAATTTCAGTGCATCAGGAAATGAGCTTTAAATTATTCTAAAGTGGTTGATAAACGGGAGCAAGACAGTTAAATTTATTAAAGCTTTTTTGGTAAATAATTGATATAATGTTGCAATAAGAGTACATTATATATTATAAAACGATACATTATGTAAATAGATGTAGCACACTTTTCCTTCTGCTCGATACCAGATTCCACACTGACAATATAATTGTGAAGGAGCTCAGTTTTTTGCTAAGAGCCATGAGTATTTTAGCTGTGGAAAATTGGCAGGTGCGTTGTTTAATTTACTTTCTCAATCTCCATACAGCTTTCAGCTTGATGTAGAAATAAAATAATAATTAATTTAAAAATCAGTCCTAGAGGAGAAGCTAGGCCAGCCTGCTTACTACAGGTGGCTGGAAGAAAAGACTGGGAACTTGATGTTTCCCCCAGTGTCACCTGAATGACATTCAGAGACCTGCTGTTCTGGGCAATTTGCTGCTGTTGAACTCGTACGCTCATCTATGCCTAATTCAAATGCTGGTTTGAATACAGTCTTGATTATCTCTGACTGTGGGGAGTGGTATATTTGTTCTTTTATTAAGGCAACAATGCCATTAATGGTAAAAGACTGTTATTTTCAGATTTTCCAGAAGTCAGGCTTAAGGTAGAGTGTCTCTTGAGAATTCTTATCTCATTACCACAATATTCTCACTTGACAGGGCATGCCTCATACTGTGCCTCAGCAAGACCTCTCTAATAACTGCAACGTGAGGATCTGTTCTCCTTTTGCTGTTAATGGATTGCAAAAATTTCTTCACGTTTACTGTCAGAAAACGGACTTGCAGTGAGTTCATAGTTTGTGTGGGCACCTTGGATACAGAAGTTTTGCTAAATGGTTTACAAAAGCTTTACTAAATGTTGAACAAAGGTATGAAGCGTAAGTACAAAACAGCTATTATGTCTTCTGCTAGTAAGTAAACAGAGAGTAACACCCATCAACTACTTTCTGGCAGTCACCGGTTCTTAATCCTTTACCAATGAGGTACTGATGAAACCTCTTTAGAATATGACTAGACTCCCTCTTCCAGGTTCTTAGCTCTGAGGGAGAGAACTAGGAGTATTTTGGAGCATGAAAATGCACTACTTGCCTGCTAAACTGATTAAGGCTCAGCATTTCATTTAGTGGAGGAGGCACTGAAGTCTCATGACACCATTCTTGTATGCCACTATAAACTTAATGCTGAATATCATGCCCAATCAATGTAGAAAGTCTCTCAGAAAAATTGTCCAGGACTGTGTGGTATTGGGCTATCACAGCATTAAATCATGATTATGTGCCTCTATTTTTCTCTGGAATATTAAAGAACACCACTGTTTTTTCACAACAGTGTCCCATCTGTCTGATCTCTCTGGACAGGTGAAGATACTTTGGTAGAACTATGAGGAATGGCAGGTGAACAGATGACTTCAACCTCCACACTCTTCCCAACCTGTATTTTCTAAGTTCTTGTAGGTGGTATGTAAAGAATTATGCAGATGATTAATGGGTAACGTACCTCCTGTCATCCCCAGATGTTGTCAAGACATTGCCAGAAGCTCTGGAAAGAACATTAGGGAATTCATTTACTATGGTGACGCAGAATTGTTGTGGTTGGCACTGTGTACTTACAGAAAAGCACTGCATATGTAGCTATCAGCAATCAAGTATTTTTGAAATGTCCGCATTTTCCAGTGAGGTGAGGAGTCAGAGGTGCCTCTTCAGCACGAGTCAGAGATACAGCAATGGCTGATATTGTTGCAAAGAGTGGATAGGGAAGCACCCTCTCTTCCCTTCCCCTCTCCTCCTCCTTCCCCTTCTACCCTGCTGTGTGATACAAATTTGTCTTGTGGCTATAGTGGTATAAACCCATAGAAACATCACTTGAAGTAAATGGATTTTCTGCTGGTGTGACGCAGAAGAAGTTTTTTTTTCCCCCCTCTCTCCAGAGTCTTTATCTAAGCCTGCTGGCATTAGTAAAAGACAACAAATAGTTACAAAACAATACTATGGAAAAATTGCTGCAATTTTCCTACATGCATCAAGATATTTATGTTGCATCCAATTTAAATAAAAAAAGATATGGAAGAAGGGGCTGTGGAGTTTAACACAGCAAGTTCTGCTCCATGTTTATCTCCCACCTCTTTTCTTCCCCGTGACATTTGCTCACTTGTTTCATTTTCTCCCTTGTTCTTTCTAGATGCAAGCTCCTACCTTCAGGAGAACAACAGTCACAGTGTAACTACACTGGTGTCTGCTCAGATTAGATTGATCTAAAGAATTAATGTAAATTGTGTTCATTGTATTTATATCACAGGTTAATTCGCTTCCGAGGTGTACCTTTGCTCAGCTGTGATATGCCCAGTTATCCCTTCCTCTGAGTCCTCCTCCAACATCCACACCTCCCAGGCTTGTCACACGGATGTATTTTGCATGATTCCTTTCCATCTGTCTTTCTCCGACTGGTTCACAACAGTGCCTTTAAACTGGGTGACTCTCTGATCATTTCAGATAATCTGAAAGGCAGGCAGTTATGAGCAAAACACTATATGTTCTTATGAAAGTTGGGGGGTGGGGGGGAACCCCACACTCAGGGAAATGACCTGAAATCTCTGTACAGACCTGTGGTTCCTGCTAAGGGATGGGGCCCATGGGAGCCCGTGGCATGTAGGGTAGTGGGAGGGGGACCCAGAACCACAGTGTGGGAAGGGGAGTGGGACACTTGACTAGGGAGCAGGAGGAGCTCGGTAGAGGACGTACCAAACCCGTCACTGGGCAGAGGAGGGATGTCTGGTACTCAAAGTGATGAAAATGGAGGTAATAAGGAGCAAAGAACTGGGGGGTGTTATGAAGCACTTCTGGAGTGCTTATTGAACCTGTTCCTCAGTAGCATGAAAGAAATATGATCTTTTTACAGTACTTAAATTGAATCAGATAAAGAGTGACCCTTTTGGCCATGTTTTTGTGTGGGGTTTCTGAATCCAGCTACTACTACTTTTAATCAAAGTCTTCTCTGAGCTCTGTTGGTGCTCTCCTCTTTGGTGTTGTTTTGTTTCCCCTCCTGCTTTCTCTCTGATGTGTTTCTCCCTGAACCTATGATTTCAGTTGTGGTTTCAGTCTCTCTGCCGTCTGACTACCTGTAGGCTTTGAAGTGGGAGCCAGAGTGGAAGTAGTAAGCACACCCTGCGATGGGTTGTGTGGCAGCAGGGGGAGTGACCCCTGAGGATCAGCTCTCTAATGGGACTTGTGAAGACAAGGGAAATAGACAGAATTAATGAGGCTGGCTGTGAAAATCGTGTTGCTTGTTTTCAGGAGGTGTGCTCCTCCAGTTCAAACAGAGTATTTGAGCATCCAGGCAGGGTGAGAGGGGTGCATTTGAAGGTTCAGGGGGTGTTGAAACAATTATAGATTATATTCCTGGTTTGGATTAGTGGAAACTTTCCCCTTCAGCTGTTCTGCCCTCAGTGCTGGATTTCTGTCTCTTCTTGCCAGCTGTTGGCACTTCTGACTGTTGACTGGCATTATCACAGTCAGCTTGTCTGGATGGCCTTTTGTAAGTGTTGCCATGGGATGTTGCTTTGTCCAGAAATGGTTATTCTCTGTTAGTCAGATACAATACCCATCAGCTTTTATCGTATCCTAATTCAATCTAACACAATCTGATTTCTTGGCAAAAGAGTCCTTTTTAATATGCCTGATGGTAGGGTATCACTTGTAGGAAAGGAGTGGATTAGTATGCTGAAATTGTGCACAGAGCTAGGAATTATCTTTTTTTTTTTTTTTGATAATTGGGTGTGACAGTGTTGTGACAGGAATTTTATGGAAGGTTAGGAGGAAAGCATTTTGGAGTAACCCTGATATTCTGCTATGTCCTCAACCCTGGAGCCCAAGCAGCAGTCATGGGGTGCTTCTTTTTTCTTCCCTGCTCTTTCCAGCTTGTTAGCCCCATGCTGTAAAGTGTTTTGAATAAATCCCTGTAGGAGCTGTAAGAAATCCATCTTTTCTGTTGGCTAGGTTTGCCAGAATTGGAATTATGCTTGAAGAGAGCTGCACTGGTTATTCAGAGGCGGGGAAACCTAGTCATCTTGGGAGGCAGGCTAAATGAAAGTAGGTTCCCTGCCTCCACCTCTGACAGCTGATTTCCAGCGCAGAGGTTAAACCAATAACTGCATGCCACAGCACTCTTAACTTATTCTTTGGTTTTCTTCTTCACAAATTCTTTTTTCTCCTGCATTATCCAGCATTGAACTGAACAGCATTTCCCCAAGTCCTCTGTGTATGTGTGTGTGTGGGCTGGATGCAACAGGAACAGGCTGTAGATGGACCAAGATATGGAGGCAGGTCAGGCTTAGTGATGGGATGCCAAGTGCTTGGCTCCACAATGCTCGGTGTTTTGTCTCTTCCGTACTGGTGGTCTGAGCCTGTTTGTACTCCTGATGTTTATCTGTGATAGCCCAGTCTGATCTAACTCTGCCTGAGGTAGGAGAGACAGCCTGACAGGTAGATGCATGAGAGTACAGAGGAAATATGTCTAAGTGTAAACAGCAAGTGAGAGCACAATTCCTCCCTTGCGGTATGTGGAGTGTACGTGTAATGAAATGACAAGCAATAATGACAGCAGTTGTGCTGATGAGTTTTGTTGCGGAACTATCCTCAAGAATAGCTTATTGAAAGTTTTTCCTTTGGAGTTTTCAGTGTGATGGGGCAACATAATAAAGGAGGCAGGGAAATACCATCTTGGGCAAGGACATCCGGCTCTGATTATCTACTGTTTTTCTATTTTAAGTTAAAGTGTGATTTTTTTTTTTTTTCCACCACTACCACCTCTTAAGTGGTAGTTGTGAAAAAAGCTAGTCACAGGGGAACATCCATTGTGTGAAAGGTGTTCTTGTATGTTCGGTTACTAGTTAATACTATATACTGCTTAATAGAATACTATTCCCCATTTCTCCCCACTCTGCAAGTTCTCCGTGACTTACTGAACAGTGATTTATTTACTGATCCGTGCCTTCATTAGCTGTTCCTCTGAAGACCAGATTGATCTGAGTTTAACTGAGTGCATGCAGTACTTATTTTTAAGGTGGTCATCTTAAAAGTTGCAAGCATTGCATGTTGTAAAACTGTCCAGTTCTTGGCCTGTTCATCAATAGGTGGTGCCCTTTGCGTTTTGAGACCTGCAGACCATTTTTCAGAGTGTTCTTTCCAGTTACAGCTTCAGCTGCATCATGTCGTTATTAGAAGTGGAACAAAGACCATGGATACTGTTTGTGTTGGGATAATTGCCTAGTGTCTTCCTAATGTTCAAACTGGGCACTTTATCTGTACAGTATAGAGCTACTGCCGGGACCATGAAAATGGCAAGATCACTGCTGTGTGTCTATTTACAATACTTCACCTCTAGCAGTCTGTGTGCCATGGCATATCTTCACCTAGAAGCCCAAGCTCAAGAGTTCACAGATTCCAGAAGAAGTGAACCATTACCCTCTCCAGGATAATAAGTGGAGGATCAAAAGAAAAATTCTCTTTTGGGATCTATGACTGTTGCTTCACAGGCAGGTGAATGTTAGCTGATACTTAGAGGGCAAAATTGAAGTCATTGATAAAACCCCAATTTACTGCAGTGGGACCAAATTGACCCTCAGGGTTTTATAGATGGTTCTTAACTAGTCATCCAATAGAGAGGCTGTTTTTTATCGCTTTTAAAGAGGCTTCTATTCTCCAAGCCATTGAGCTTATTAAAGACTTCTTAAATAAGCTGTTTGTAATCACTGCTGATTGTTTCCCTCTGTTTATTTAACAGACTAAATATATTTATAAAATCTGTTTCCATTCCCCTGTGACTAGCATGAATGCATTTGGTTGTTTTCCCTTATCACTGTCATGTAACTCTGAACAGACTAATATATATTGTAGTCTGCTGCTTTCTGATTTCTCAGTGCACATTCATTGTTATGCCTCGTATCTTTGAGCAGGCTCTCCCAACCAAACCTTGTGACTTGCATTTTTTGTTTTTTTGCTAATTGGTACACCTTTGTAGAGATTTGCAACATACAAAAGCCTTCTCCCTGCTGGAAATCCTTGTATTTATACTGTAGCCTTACTTTTTTCCCATAGTGTTTTATATACTTGTATGGTAAAATATGGAAGGACAAGGAGGAACATCTTTCAAAAGGGCTTTTGCCTATGTTATTTAAGATTCCGTATAATTCTATCAGGAGGAGGGTATCCATTGCTTAGCTTCAGAGGCTACAAGTATTGCTACCAGTTTTGGGTATTGTCTGTCTTTATACAAAGATTGGTAAACCAGCGAGAAGAGATGTAGAACTTAATGGATCTTTTGATTGTTTATGTGATAATACAGCAAATAAATAAAGTTAAACAAATGGAAAAACAAGGATTGGTGGATATTTATGCACATTATGTTAACTTTAAGTGACCAGCTCTGGTAGCTCATGTTTGGGTGATGTGCGTTCCTGTATCAGTCTTGACAATTAAAAAATCCTGCAGTGATACTGTCTTCAAAAGCTCACTTTTGAAGTGAGCTGTCTAATTTTCACAGCAATGAAGGCAGCATGTGAAGGGATGTCCATGCAGGTATGGGACAGACTCAACAGGAATCAGTTGCAAGCTTGCTGGTCTCTAGTTCTGAAGAAAGAGAGGTTTTTGCTTTTGAATCAGGGAATGTGGGACTTGCCTGAGCCCCTTCAGGGAAAATGGTCTTTCCTTTTTTCTTTTTGGGACAGTGTTATCCTGAGGAACAGCCATGATCTGGGAGCTTCCAGTTATCCAAAACTGCAATGAAATGTTAATTGCTTGCTGTGAAAATGGGACCGAATCCAAACAAATCTCAGACATCTTCCTCCTTACCAACTGCATTTCAGATTACTAGCTCTGTTCTTGAACTGTAGTTTTTAGAGTGGTTGTAAGGGTAATCCTTTGTAAAATTTTTAAAACTGTAATTTTCTGCCTTAAACATAGGCTCTATATTTTTCCAAGTTGAACTTTCTACATCCCTGCTGAGATGAGCTGAAACTTCCTCCTGTGAAGAGTGTTGACACTTAGATTTCAGAAGAGCTGTGAGAAATACTAGACATAAACCTGTTCTGGGATCATGAAAAAACCTAGGGTTATTACAGTAAGTCTAACAACTTTGGAAGGGATGTCTTCCAAAAATACTGGAAAGCTTTTGCTGTTGAAGACTATCACTGTCCGTATTTGTGGAGACCTACACAGATTATGTTCATGTGTGTAGCAGAAAATCTTCCATGAAACCAAGAGCCACAAGGATATATTGGTTTATTAGCCAATGACTATAGCTCTGGTCTTGTCTGGGACTTCCTAAATATCATGGTATTTCTGTTTGTACTGCAAAAGAAGTGCTTCATGATCATTCCCCTAGATGTGTAATACAAGAGTGAGAGGGGCATTCCCAGTTACAAAACAAGAGCTGAGTGGTGCAGGGCTTGCCCTCCAGTATGAATGGTTTTGTTGATTGAGAAAATACCTTGAAACTGCCTCCTTCTGCGACCTTTTGATCTTTTCTGCCCTCTCATTTCCTCTTGACTGTTTCTTTACTTTCCTTGTGTCTTTAGGGCCTCCTCGAGTTTTCATATTCAAACGGCTGAGGGATGTGCTGTCTGCCTAGCAGGCACACAAATGCCCTGAAGATGGTCTAGCTCAGCAAGTGCATTAATATAATACAAGCCTTTCTTTTGTGACATGAGAGCCAGGATTCTGAATAGAATCATGAAATCAACATCTTTCTTTCACAGTGGAAAGAAAAAGCCCAATTATGAGCAGTGTCTGAAGAAATTCTTGCTGGATTAGGCCACTGGGCCACCTCACACAGCATTGCCAGGTCTGTTTTCAGAGGATTTGGCTGTATAGTGTTGAAGACCCTCAACAGCATCATTTTTTTTTCTTTTGGTGGTTCATTCTTTCTCTCTCTCTCTTTCTCTTTCTCTTTCCTTAATGAAGCTGTTCCCACTGATTGATATGTTTTTAATGATTAACCTCACCATATACTCCATACTATGGTGATTTACAGTCTTTAAGATCCTTTTTTATTTGACAGCTCCTTCCTACTCATTTTTTTGTCTCTGTGTGGCAGATACTGCAGTGATATTGTAGTGCTGACAAAATGGGAATTACAAAGAAGCACTTACCAACCTAATGAAACTGTGTGAGACGAGAGGAGAGACAATGTGAGTGTTTAAAACCACCTTCTGTTTAACTCATCCACCCAAGCAATCAGCATTTGTATTGAATGGCCTTGTTCATAATTCTGGAAAAAAACCCAAAAACAAACCACAAAACAAAAAACCACCACCAACAAAAAAACCCAGCGAACCAAAAAAACCCCCAAAACCCAATGCAAAAAAACAATTGTTTTCAAAGATGTTGGTCTGGTCATTTAATGAGAGAATGGCACTTGATATAGGGCATCTCACAAGGATCTGCATCAGGCAGAGAATCTTTGTATTTCTCTAAAAACATTTTTATTTCCCACAGGGCTGATAATATTCGCTATTGCTAAGGTGGTGGCTGTGATATCCAGAGGGCAGAAATGGAGCCCCAGGGACTTGTGCACTTGTGTGTTAATCTGAGAAGACAGAAATGCCAAACAGAAAGAAAAGTTTCCTGGGATCTAAACATTCTTAGCTCATTACTGAAAAATAAATTGTATTGGCTTTTACTGTTTCCTATTAAGCGATCATAATCTCTCATTTTTGTCATGCCAGTTTTGTTTTGCTTGGGAGAGAGCAGCCTTCTGAGAATTCCCTCCCAAGGAGCAGGGATGCTTTCTGATTTCTGAACACCCCCTGTAAAAATACCCAGGACGTTTAAATGACCAGGATTTGTATCTCCCTTCAGCTTAACTGCTTCCTATTTCTCACAAGACACCCTGTCATTGAGCTACTTAAGCCGTATGAACAGCACAGCAACAACACAAGCAAATCAAGGCTTGGTTTATAGCGTTTTACTGTCTCTTTATGGTCTCACTGTATTGTAGGTGGTATTGTTTCTGAACTGGAGCTGGAGAAAATCTGTTTGAAGCAAGCAGCTCAATGAATATGGTCCTTTTATTCTGATGATGAATTATCTGAGTAGAAACTCACATGAACAGAAGCCTTTGTTGCTAAAAAAATTATCATCAGAATAGTTGAGAAGGAACATATTTTGGCTGACTGTCTGGCTAGATGCATGCAGCTAATGTAATAACTATTACTTTAGTTATTTCCTATACCTAACTTGCTATTTGCTCTTTGTGACTGATGTCCTGTGTCAGGTGGTATTGCCTTCTTTTCCCCTCTCTGCGTCTTGAGTCCCAAACCCACAGAGGAGCTATCAGATATTTGGGAAATGCATGTTCCCTCCATACCTTTGACTGTTCTGACAGTTGAGAATGTACCTGTAGTATTTGTGTAAAGTGGGTCAACAGAACAGGAAGGCAATCAAGGGGAATTTACATTTGGACAAGGGTTCCCAAGTAGCTGTTTTGTGTTATTTGCCCAGCTCAAGAGTGAACAAAGCTGATTTAAGTACTTTCCTTGTTCACAGATGGCACATAAATAGTAACTACAAAAGTACTGTGCTCTCTACATAGTGGGATGTTGTTTCATTTTAAAGTCTCTCTGCATTTTTTTTATAGAGGTTTAACTGTCTTAGATACTTCTATTTCACCTGTTACCATAGTATCTGAACATCTCATAATCCTTAATGTATTTATCCTCATAACATCTTTCAAAGAAAGGGAGGTGCTATTATCTTCTTTTTATGGGTCTCTTATTTATGGTTCTATTCCATCAAGATTGAAGATAGGTTGGCTTGAAGAGGTAAAACCCTGTGCTATACACTGCCTTCATGTCCCCCACCAAGTCACCGTTAAAGGTTACCCTTCCCACCTGACAGACAGGCTGTCTGTGTGAGGAATTCCTTAATGCATTTTGGGCAAATTTAATTCACTAAAATAATCCAACTCTCTTTGACGGACATTAGGGCTTTTGCCATCACGTGAGCAGACAAAATGAAAGATGGAAGGTGAGAGTGGCCAGAGAAGAGATGCTCGGGCAGGATGAAGGTCACAGTCTCCCCAGCCAGAGGAGGAGGTGGATGCCAGCCCTGAAGGGTGTACTGTGGTAGTGCCACTGTGCCAAAACTGGTTGTAGGCTGCCTGTGAAAGGGAGGATTCAGTTCACGTATCCTAGCTGCGTGCTGTCACTGTTTCCCTTGTGCCAGTACTGCCTGATGGCACTATACGCTTGCCCAAGGCTGATAAACCAGAGGAAAATTTACTCTGCAACAAAGGAGTGAGTAGTTTTCAGCAGGGATTTCTCCCTCCCCAGAGTGTAGTGGTCACGTAAGCATCTGTGCTGGACCAAGGAAGTAAACTGAAATGTGCCACAGGTGGCTGTTGCTGAAGAAGGGCAGAACGTCCTTTCAGCGGAGACTGTGTCATGAAACTTCACCCCTGACAGGTTGTCTCGGGCACACTGCAAAACTGTATGTGAAGTGGCTGGCCAGGGTTATGCAAAGTCCATAGGAGAGCAGAGACTTCTGCCCATGTTTTCCAGGTCCTTGGCTGTGGGCTGACTTTGTCCATCTGTGAGTTAGTTCAGTTCTTTTGGTCTCATCTAATTACATCTGTTTTTCTGTTGTCTGATCCTGAATGTGGTGGTTACAGATCATAAAAACAGTATTTCACATGGGGCCTGGTTAGCTAGAGGATTTATACTGTGAAATAGTCTCTTGCTTGGTAATCAGGGTTATGTTAAAATTCTTTTTATTACATGGTATTTCCATACTTTTTTTCTGCAATGGGTTGTATTGCTAATTTTAATGCTTGCCCTCAGAATTTGTTGCAGCTACATCTGAATGTCTAGCAGGCATATACAGTCTGTGCCCCTGGTTTCACCTTACCTAAGTTACTATGTGTTAACAATTAGCTATCTTGTCAAAATTTCTATTTGAGAAATTGTTTTTGTAAAAATGTAAATTATCTTTTCTTTATTTTCCCTTTTTCTGGAGGAAATGTAAGAAACTGAAATGAAGGTATGTGAGGTGCTTATATTAAGCATATCAAAATGAATACAAAACAATATATTGAAGTGAAACATTTTAATGTAATGAAACGTATTTTTGTACTTGGTATTCTTCCTTCTCCTCGTGTTTGACTTCATGAGGAATTTTGAAAAATTTTTAAAAACTTTCATACTGAAAAAGTATCAGACATTGTAAAGTTTGTTAAACAATGTAAAAATCTGATCAATTCTCCATGTTGATGCTCTGAAATCTGGGAAAAAAATCTTTTTTAACAGATTTGACAATAGTTTATGTTATTTTTGGAAGCAATTCAGAACAGAAAGTTTCATTTCTCTGTCCCCTAACAAACAGAAAACACTGCTAGTAAATTCTTTAGAACAAGCTGTCCATAAAATAAAAAAAGAAACTACAATAAACAGGAAATACTAAGTGTAATGTTAGCTCTAAGAAACAGGATGAGTAAGAACAACTAAAAAAAGATCAGAAAGGGTAGAAGAGCACATTAAAAGCCAGATTTGACTACTGTTCTGCTACTATACCCTTCTGTTTTACTTAGGAATGGGCAAATCTTACGCCAGAATTTATAAACAAGGCTATCTGAAGTTTCTAGGTTATATTCTTCTCTGATTGAGAAACCTATCTGCGAAGAGAGTTAGACAGGACAGTGTCCCTAGCAAGTCTGCTAGAGTGCTTTTCAATACTTCAGTTTTCTAAAGTACTTGGGAGAATGGGGTTTCTTCCTTTTTTTTTTTTTTTTTTTGGTCAGGTCTAGTATTCATGGGTTCAAATATATGCTGTGGAAAGTCTTCCTTGTGTGACTTCTAAGCCTTTCTTGTAGACTTTTGTTGATGATTCCAGTTCCAAGCCAAATTCAGGGTTTCCAAAAGCTGTTTTGCACCTTGAGACTAAGAAAATGTTTCACTATTGTCAGCAATGTAGCAAATCTTAAAGACTGTATAGGAGGAGAAGATGATTTTGTTGTAAACCAAAACTGATTTCAGTTATTTGCAGTTGTGCATCCAGGCATTGTGAGTATGCGTGTAGGAGAGTGACCTGTTCAGCTGTCTGGCCCCAGGGTGCACACGTCCGAGTTGTCCATGCAGGATTTTGTGCAATGATACTTACGACAAGGGATGCCAGCTACTGGATTCTCACCTTCTTCTTCTTGCAGGCTGGTGGCCCATGTGCTGGTTTTGGGTGTGCCATTTTGTACTGTTTAGGACCTTGTAGTTACCAGCCTGTCCTTCCTGTGCAATTGGTGTGGGTCATTGGGATTTATTGCCTGTCCTTTGTATTGTGACCTGTGTGTCCGGAGGAGCTGCACAGAGATGTGTGCTGAGGTCTTGGTGACTAGCTAATCTGAGAGGCACCACCACTTGCCCGCCATCCAGTCCTGCTCCTTACCCCGCTCATTTCCAGTCATCCTCTGTGCCTGCCAGTCCTAAAATGTCTCTGCAGGGGGAACTGGTGGAGACAGCTGTGGGTAGTAAGTAGGGCTGTGTGTTATTCTGTGGGCTTCAGTCCCAAGTCACCCTTCTCCATTTCTTGGTCTTCCTTCCTAATTGTATTGAGAAACATAAAATGAAAAAATATTGACTGAACATTCTTGAACAATGGACAAATAAAGGAAAATGACATTCTGAGCAAACTGGCAGGTTGCATCTCACTGAATTTGTTTATAACTTAGCCGATAAAAATCTGCTGCCATTTTTAGGAGAATTCTTTTGGGTATTATGTACTACATTGTTGAAAGAGCTGTTCAAATCAAGTTTTATACTAAGACAATTTTGTTTGGTGATTGTTTGGTACAATAGTGAAAAGAAAAATGGTTGTTTTAGTAGTGCCCTCCGTGAAGCAATGTTTCCCTCTGTTATTACTGGTTCCAAAGATTTAAAGAAGGAATCCTTACTGTCACCAAGGCTGACACCTGCATGTAAAACAAAGCGCACAGTTTATCGAGTAGCTCTTGTATCAGTCCCTTAATTTCTGCAGAGTTAAAGCATAAAAAGGTATTGCAGAGCAGTCAGGCTCTCTAGCCATCAACTCTCCTGTCTACTTTGTTGATTAGTTTGCAGGTTAAGTTAGAAGTTACTGAAAGTCCCTCCCTTCAGAATGTTGTTTTACCCAATGTGAAATGAATTAGTGGGTTAGGTCTGGTTTTAAATGTCATGAACAGGGGAAAAAAATCATCAGAAGCAACCTGTGATTTGTCAAACTACTGTTAGGATGCTCACCAGTGCACTCAGAACTAAGGAAGCGTAGTCGCTTCTACAAGGTCACTGTATAAAATGTTTCTTTGTGGGTTGGCTCACAAGAAATGCTTGTTGTGCCTAGTGTGGAAGTAAGAGGCTTTTCAGCCTTTCATTTTCTGTTAATGTATTACATTATTATCTAGAAAAGACATAAAAGTTTTTGATTGAACATGCCATAAATTTAAGTGTACATCATTGGTATGTAATATGCAGGTTTTCTAAACCACAGCTAGTATTTTTTTTATCTTCCAGTGTTTAAGGTGTTTTACCATCTGGCATTATGTCAGCATTATATGAAGCAAAAATTAGCAAGAAGGCAATTAATATCAAAATCAATGTCAAAATTCACCTAAGGGCAAAATATATATACACATGTGTGCATGTCTGTATATACAAAAAAATTCCAAATGTCCTTAGTTTTTTTAACAAACTGTATCTAGTTTCCTGCCTAGATTATGTTTTAATATACGAACAGAATTAGTGGGCAAATATTAAATATTATGCACTAAAAATCATGTGAAATAGTGAAAATATAAATCAAAATATCAGTAATGTTAATTTGTTTTCTGTTTTTTTATGTTTATATAGAGTCTTCTTAGGTTTATTTGCAGCCATGAGATCTGGAATTATAATTGTATCTTAATGAAAGCAGAATGTGACAAAACACTTAAAAGCATGAGTTTTTACAAGCAACCTGTCAAATATTGCAAGCTTAAATAATGGTAGCAAAATGGCAATATCTTAACAGAATAGTGTTTTTAATGGGTGGGAAAATGTGCAAATTGTGATTTGGGATTTCTTTCTGTCTTTATTCTTTGCTTTCCTTGTCTTGATGTGCCTGTATTTTGACAGTCTTTAAGTATCTATTGAAAAAATAAAAGCTAGATTCTGCAAGTACTCGTGCAGTTGAATTGGGTCATATAGTTTGGACCACTTTGATTGTTCCTGTGTAAGGGTTTTTGCTAGATTGGCACTCATATTTTTCTCTGTTCCCAAAATGATAACCAGAGATATGGTGGTTTTATATATATAATATATCAGAGAAAATAATGACAGAGAAATGAGATGTGTTTGTTTTTTTCTTGCTAACTTAATCTTGCAGAAGATTGTTTGCAACAAACATGATTATCCTGGTCATTAACTTTCCCTAATAATATATTCATTTTCATGGTATGGGAACGACAAAACCTGATGAGGTGTCTATTTAAATATTGTTTTGGTTTTGTGTAAAATTAATCTTGGAGGGTGCGATGGATCTGCAGCCTAATGAAAAAGGTACAGTACAGCTTAGTGTTGCTGAAGTGCGTGTGAATGGTGTGCAGTATGTCAGACCCTGTTAAGTGGAGCAGATGTCTCTGTCCTAAGCTCTGCAAAGTGAAGCAATGGAGGTGATGAGGCTGCAGCTTTACCAGGTAGAGACTGCTTTTGCTTGCTGCAACTTTTGCCACTATTGTGTTAATCTGTAATAGTCATATGTGTGCTTTATTGCAAGGAGGGGGAGGGGGTGGAGACGAAGATGGAGAGTTTGTGTATGGAGAGGAGGGCCATACAGATGTTGGTACGTGGATGACAGTCCATGTTGGGTGCCAAAAAGGACTGTCGTGGCTTAACCTCAGCCAGCAACTAAGCATCACCCAGCCGCTCGCTTACTCCCCCCATGGTGGGACTGGGGAGAGAATTGGAAGGGTAACAGTGAGAAAGTTCATGGTATGAGATAATGACAGTTTAGTAGGCAAAGCAAAAGCTGCACACACAAGCAAAACGAAACAAGGAATTCATTCACTACTTCCCATCAGCAGGCAGGTGTTCAGCCATCTCCAGGGAAGCAGGGCTCCATCACACATAATGTTTTCTTGGGAAGACAGACGCCATAACCCCAAACATCCTCTCCACCCTTTCCTTCTTCCTTGCTCCAGCTTTATATACCAAGCATGATGTCATATGGTATGGAATATCCCTTTGGCCGGTTTGGGTGAGCTGTCCTGGCTGTGTCCCCTCCCAGATTCCCATGCACTCCCAGCCTTCTTGCTGGCAGGCCAGCACAAAAAGCTGGACAATCCTTGACTGCCTAGCAACAACCCAAAACATCAGCATGTTGTGAACATTTTCTCATCCCAAATCCAAAACATAGTCTCATACTAGCTTCTATGAAGAAAATGAACTCTATCCCAGCTGAAACCAGGACATGTGCCTTCATATGCTGTGCTTCATGAGCCATATTTACCACAGCTCCTTGACCAGCAGCACCGAGGTGTTCTGGGCTCTTCTCTTGAGAGGGGAAGAGGTTATGGCCATGTCTTTTTCCTCAGTCTTTTTACCCTTCTACTGGATCAATTCTCACCATTTTCCTGGACATTGCTTTATTGTGGTGGGGTCTTCAGGGAGGACACTCTTATTCTCTCTGCATTCTATCTAGTGTCCCAGGGGCCCTGACTGAAGGTGGGCTCTCTCTGATAACAATAATGGACTTTCTGCCTCAAGATGGTATTACCTTTAATACTCTCAGTATAGCTGTCCCTCGGTCTTTCATGGTAGAAAATATAGCGGCACAGATAGACCAATTTTTAATTTGGCAAAAAAATAGAAATTAACGCGTGTGCATAGTATGTCCAAGTTCAGATCCCTAAAGTCAGACTAACTTCTATTTTTAACCATGCAAAGTAGAACTATGTTAACATATGCAGAGAGTGGGCTTTTTTTGTCTTTAATATCACAAGCATTAACTAGAGATCTTTATAGACTTCACTTTAATTCAGCTTTTCCCATCTGTCAAGGAGCTGTAAAATTAGGACACATCCCATCCATTGCTTAGTGGGGAGCAGAAGGGAAGGAGAGGGCTGTGCTCTGCACAGAGATTTGCTGCAGGTGGCTTGTGGCAATGTCACCAAACAGGGGAGGATCTGTAGAACCTCAGTGCTGAGGATAAGTTATGTAGGGTGTATGTATTTTCAGGGACATTTGCCTCAGACTGCCTTCAGCTTGGACCCATGCACTGAGTGTCTGTTCTCAGCCACAGAGCGTTAGGTATGACGCTGGTGTACATCTCCCAGCTAAATTTCATTGGGAAGGGATCTTGCTGGGAGGCCACTCAATGATGCAGACGGAAGTGGAGATCAGATGTGCTTTGAAAGTATGCTCCCTTCTGAACATAAAAAAAAAAAAAAAAAAAAAAAGGAAAGAGGAAAAAAAGACACCCCCCTCCCCCAGAGGTGCACCTGAAGTATGATGAGGTATGAAATGTGTGGGCCCTGAGGGCACTATCAGCCACTATTGTCCCTGCCCTCTTCCCTGCCCCCCCCTTCTCCCCCCCGCCGCTGAGGGCTCCTGCTGCCCTGCCTAGGACCCCATTTCAGCCTCCAAGCCTCCCATGTCGTAGGACCCTATGCCAGCCCCCTGGGGCCATCAGCCCTTGCCCTCAGCAACACCGCAGCAGGGCTGGTCTCCAGTGCCCAGCCCAGACAAGAGCCCTGACAAGCTAAGCCCGCATCTCAGCCTGGCCGGTCACCAGGGAGGTGCCTGTGGCTGGGGGGGTCCCGGTGCCCCTGGCTGCCCTGCTTCTGGTTGGGGTGGTGGGACAGGCCCTGGGGGAGCCCTGCTGCTCCCAGCCCCTGCAGTGCCAAGATGAAAAAAAGGTAGGTTTGTTGTTTTTTTTTTTTTCCTTTGTCCTTATGTATGCTGTAGGGGAAATACCACAAGCTTTGCAGACAGGGATTCATGTATCTGGACTCCCAAAATGCACCTTTGGCTCTTTTTTGTTGAGGAGGATCTACGTGCTTAGCAACTTCTGAAAAATGAAGCTGCTCTTGGTTTCAGTACCCAAAATGTGGATTCATGTCCCAGATTCTTCAGAGTATTTTGGTGCACCATTACTTTTCATTGTAACAACAATCCTGGCTTGTTTTATGTTTGAAAAACATTGGTCTTGACCTCCTGGTGTGCTCACTTTCTCACTCCTGCTCCCGATGCCTGAGGTACTGCGGGCAACTTCTCTGCGTCTTGATTGCAAGTGGCAGACACGGTACCGGAGGAAAGGAGAGTTGGAGCTGTGTATTTTGTGGTATTCAAGTACTTCAGTTTTCCCCTTTTTCTATGCCTCTGAAAAAGGGCACTATATCCCCAAGAACTGCAGGCAGGCAGCTTTGGACTGAAGAAAGTCAAAGGGGGAAGGTGAGCTAGTTGTCCCCAGGAGTGCGATTTCTCTTCGCTGCCTCTAGCTCTTGTTTTTCTGTGGATCTCGTGAGTCAGCTTTTGCTATGTAGTGTGCTGCTGTTTCACCATGGATAAGGCCTTATTTTGTGTATGTTTTGGATAGTTGTGCATTTTTCAGTTTGTTTGCCAAAATGTTTGGGATTTGTCTGATTCTTGAGCAACTCTTCCACTTGCACTGATGAAAAGAGAGCACAGATGGCTTCTGAATTAGGAAATTGCAATACATCCACTTTGCCCTTCAGCCTAAAGCTGCACTGTTCCAAAAGCACGAAACAGTGGTATGTCCTCTGTCTTACATGCTCTGAAACAACATAACCTTAGCTGGTGTGGAATGAATTTGAGGAAGGAGACATTCTTCTGATGTGGAGGCTGGAAATCAAGTATTTAATCGATGGAAGCAAGTTTTCTACCCTGGAAGTATTGACATTCTCAGTTAGAGTGGCAACATCAAAGCTTTCTGCATGAAGCTTTAGCCAGCCCTTGAAACATATGGTGGAATATTTTTGTGCTGCTGCTGCTCTACTATGGTGTATTGGATTTGCGCTTGCATCATTTTCTTCCATTAGTTAGGCTCACCCTATTTCACCTTTCCAATTTATTGGAACTTAACTGTTCATTGTCAGCTGACTCAGGAATGCAGAGACAAACTCCATAACCAACATATGGCCTGAAGTTAATAAATTTAAATGCATGAAGTAGAGTAAATTAGAACTAGTATGTTTAATGTTGATAGCTTTTACCGCAAAATTCTTACTACATCTGTCTCGGAGATTTTGATTTTTTTCAGAAGTTCTTCATGCGTATCATTTTGTACGTATGCATGGTATCACAACTCATTTTTTTTCCTTACAGGGGCCTAATGGGAAAACATGATTTTTTGTACAAATAAAAGCTTTGCATTCACTGAAATGGAAATGGTACAATTCCATCTTTTAGTAAAGACCTTTGCTGACAGTCTCATAAACAGCAAGAGATAAAAATGGAAAAAGATATTGGGATGTGGCTGAGAGGAAAGCTCTTTCCTTCCGTAGAAGGAGGAAATTTTTTTATCTCTCCCGCCCCGCCTCATACTGGCAAAATATACAAGTATTACTAATACCTGCAGGTAAACCTTTCATAAGTCAACATCTATTTAGGCTCATGTTAAAAAAAAGTCTCAGACCTGAGTGTGCTTTCACTGTGTGTATTCATTTTAATCATGCAGAAAAATGTGAGAAGCCCAGTTACCTACAGGTACATTGTCTAAATTTATTGACCTCTCTTTAGGTTGGCTTGGAAAGAATATTGTATTGTCCCTGTGTATTGCCTGATGTTTTTATTACCACTACCATTTGAAGGTAGCTATTCATTTAACGCGGTGAGGTCTGAGTTTCACTTCCAAATATTTCCATTCAAACTGAAATTTTAGCACTTTTGCCATCCAGAGTGGTTTGGTTACTTCCTGTAGGGAACTATGAGACTCTGCTGATCAGTTTTCAGATTTAACTTCCCTTTACTCAAAGCCATGAAACAGCCATCCTTGTCTCTCATTCCTCCTGATTTTTATTGATGCCAGTTCCCAGGGCTGCTGTTGACTTTAACGGAAGCAGGACCTTAGACGATCCTTTTTCCTGTCCTCCTCCTCCCTCAAGATCTGCAGTGATCAGGTATCAATATTTGTTCTGAAAGGACTGGAAATGGGAGATGGAGGAGGCTGCTGTGGCACCCCTTCTCTAGAGGGAGTGGGAAGATTATTGGGGTTGGTGATCAGAGACCAGCTGAAAGACTACATTGGTTCTTTCTTTTCTTTCCCACTTATAAGGCTCCAAAATGAAAGGCTGAGAGTTGGCACCCTTGAGGCTTCAGTAGACACTCTCTCCACTGTGGGTCCATGTTGGATGTCTTACTTGGCCCAGAGGGCAGGTTTTGGGGTGGCCCTCAACCCGACATGCCCTAAAATATTGCTTTTGCTTTCCTGTGCGGCAGGCAGTCTGCCAGGGATGGAGGTCGGGCGGTGGGATGCAGCCATGCCTGTGGGCAGACCTCACAGCCCGGGCAGCTGCACGGCTGCCCTTCGTGTGCAAGAGCAGCGGTGCTGGGAGAGGCGAGATGGCTTACGGGCCACACCAAGGTTTCCTGCAGCCACTAGTCCCCTCGTGATGCTGGTGGGTATCTTGTGATACTTCCTTTTATTCTTTTTGTTGGCATATTTACACTGGCACAATTTTTGTATCAAGTATGTGGAAAACGGACCTGTTTGTTTTGTTTTGTAAATAGCTGTTGAGCACTTAGGGGAGGAGGGGAAAAAAGCTTGGCCCTTGATGCAGATCTGCTGGCATCTTTCTTCAGCTCCATTCCACCTCCCTTTCTTCCCAACCCCACGCCAAGCTCCCCCATCTACTCTCCCAAGCACTGGAAACAGAGGAGGGAAGAGAACATGGAGATATGGCAGCTGGAGTAGAGATTAAGGCATTATGTGGTCCTGCAAAAAATCTCCATATGCTTTGGCAGCACCTCACTTGTATTGCATCTCAGATTAAATGCCTGGATGTCATGAGGCCACTGCATGTGGCAGTGCTCCATGATTTCTGAGGGTTGTTCAATAGTTTGAATTCCCACATACAAAGAACTGGCCAAAACACAGTTTTTGTGGAAAAATATCTCATTATACTTCATGTTGGAAAACAAAGGATCTGACAGTGATTAAGTATGGATGTACACAGATGGCAGAAATAAAACCTCATGAAATGGTATAGGATGAAGTAGCCAAAACTGGTAGAGCAGTCATTCTGTTGTTAAGTATTCATGTTAAGCAGGGGAACAATTTGGACAGTAAGGACATATTGTTCTGTCTCTGTTAGATGGAAACTAACTAATGGAGAGGTTAAATGTCTTCTCTGAAGTTACCCAGCCTTGTGTGTGTTCTGTATGTCCCTGTTTCTCCCCTTGCATTGTGCCCTAGTCCCAAAGCTTTATCTTTTTTCCTGTTATATATATATAAAACCAGGAAAACGTTATAGTATTTATCTGATTATATGAACTACAGTGTTAGTTAATTTGTGGTTTGTTTTTTAGTGAGTTTTGGGTTTTTTTGGTAAGGTCAGAGAGTGGACCTGATAAATCTAAACCAAAAGATTTCCTTTTGGAAGGGCTGACTGACTCTCTTTTGTCTGTACTCCCCAATTCTTTGACACAAAAGCGAACACTCTTTTATGGACACTTTGAAGAAAAGCAAAGGAAATGAAAAGATATCATCCCCAGAGAGGAGGAGAAATTTCTTGCATCTCTTCTTACTCTTTTTACTGGTGATTAGAATGCTTATTGAGGTAATAAGAGTTTTGAATGGATTTTCCTTTTGTGTCAGAGTAAAGGTTTCCAGAGGAAACCTAATGGAAAAATGTGTGCCTTATACAAAATAGGTGTGGATGTCATAATCTTCTACATATAGATTGTGCTTAAGTGCTTAAAAAAACATTTTTCCCCAGATTTTTTTTTTTCCCCCTCTCAGGTGGCTGGCTTGAGTAGGAATCTTATATGAAGGTATTGAAAAGCTTTGTGGCTGAGCCAGGGACTGAACTCGTCTCTCTTTATTCTTAGATAAGCAATCAAACTATGAGACTGTCCTTCTGTATGTCACTGTTTGGCTACCCCTCCCCAAATGGGGTTGAGTCCCTGTTAGCTGGCTCCCCAGTTTCTCTCTGTTCCCTGTTCCCTTCATAGGTTTTAGTGACTACTCGCAAGTAGTAAATATACAAGATGCTTGCAAAAGTTATCATGTTGTTAAAAGATAAGATTGCTGGAGAAGTATTTGTTCAAGTGCTTGAAGTCTAGGTTCTGCAAGACTGATTCCTTGGACAGTATTATTGGACCCTTGGGGGTTTGAATGTATTTGCATGTTTAGATATTTTCTGCTGCAATGAAAGTTTTTGCATTGCACTTGACTTTCACAGTAAGTAGGCAGTTACATAAACAAGGAGGCAATGACTAGATTCTCCTTAGTATGATTTTAAACTAGTCTAAAATGCTTTAGTTGAAAAAAAAAAAAGATTATTTGCCTCCTGTGTGCGTAAAAGACCTTGAGCATTTTTGTTGCCTGTGATTTCTAGCTCTATCATTGTCACCCTTCTACAATGTCTGTTGTGTCAACAAAAATAATCTAATTTATGAAATGCAAAATTATGCATTTGCTGCCACTACTTTAAATGTAAAAAAAACATACGCAAGAAGAACTTAAGTAGAATCAGAGAGAATTTCTTGCTTGTGTTCAGTTATATAGCTCTGGTTCATACAGACACCTGTTGAGTTTTAATGTCCTGCTTAAGTCTTATTGGTTAGTGTGGTTTTTCTCCTATGCTTGAACTGTGCTTTTGCTCTGCAAATTCTTCAGGTGCTCTCTGCCGAGAGGTGTAAACACACAGCCCTGAAATGTTCTAGTAGAACCCTTAGATGTCTGTGAACATCAATGCAAACCTGGATAAGAGTAGTATACAGGAATTTTGGGCATAAGAGTGGCGGGAAAACAAGAAACTAGAAATTGGATTACATCAATCTCTCTTTGGTTTTGATAAAGTAAAGCAGTTTTGGTTTGAAACAGATTATAGAGTCATGAGCAATTCAGGCAAATGCCTCTTCCATGCCTTTAAACTACTTGAGTTTTTTACAAATTTAACTGCAATAAACATTATGCGTATAAATAAAAGATAGTATGCCTACGTATGCTTAACAGAGTGTTTGTAACTTTAAATTCCCATGAATCTGAAGATTAATCTCTTTTGCATTTGCTACTGTGTAGCCAGTCTCATGAAAGTATGTAAATTTGAGGCACGAAGATATACAGAAGAAAACTGCTTTTTGTCATGAGAGAACTCCATTTCTATTTTATGTTGCAGACTCTGCAACGTGCTGTACCTGGTATACCTGAAGGATCGCCTCTGTAAAGATAGTGGCAGTATGCCGTTAGCTCCCCGCAGTGTTTTGGGTCAATTTTTGGTCAGGATTGGTTTTAACAGTGATGTGAAATGATAGATTTCCCTAGAATTTTTCCTCATTCCTTTTTTTCCTCTCTTGTGACGCAAATCAAGGCTCTTGTAAAATCATTCGCCTTTGCTTCTTATTTTCTGGTTGTACGCACTTTAAAAATATTTTTCAAACACTTTTCATAATTTGAAGCAGACTGCACAGCTTGTTAGAAACTGTAAAACCTCAGTGAAATACTAGGTGTGTGAAGAAGCAGCACTCCTTCTCCTCAACCCCAGATATCTTTCTTCCTTTCCTTTGCGTTCTTAGTTCTGAAGTAAGATTAAGCAACGTTTATTTATTATGAGTTGATTATCTGCTCAGCTTGGCGTTCCTTGCATCTTCTTCTGAAGCAATGGTGGCTCCTGCATACCCTTGCCCTGGGTACTCTGAGCGACGGTGTGGGATGCTCTGCGGGAGCTAGGCGTTGGTGTTTTAGTACAAATTCCACGCATGGCCTTCCTTCCCGTTATCTCTTACCTGGGGGATCCCTGCAGGCCGAGAGGCAAAACCTGCGCCGCCTTCCCTGTGGGCAGAGGCTGAGGCAGCTGGAGCGGGGACCAGGCCCCGGCAGGGCCCCTCGCCTGGCGGGAGC
>NW_010533954.1:0-10584 GCF_000687285.1 Phaethon lepturus
GTGTTTATTTCTCATTACCCTACTCTGATTTTTGACTGGCAATAACTTGTGCTAATTTCCCCTAGCTGAATCTGTTTTTCCTGTGACAGTAATTAGTGAATGATCTCTCCCTGTCCTTATCTCGAACAACAATTTTTTCACTACACTTTTTCTCCCTTGTTCAGCTGAGGAGGGAAGTGATAGAGAGGCTTTGGTGGACACCTGGCACCTAGCCATGGTTAACCCACCACAGTGGCACAGGCTATATAACTTCTAAAAATCGCAGGAGACCAACATTAATAGATTTAACATTGGAATAACATACAGCAATTACAGTCACAGTGGTACAGGGTGCTGGCAAAACTGACCCTCTCAAAATAAACTTCCCATTAGAATCCATTTGCTATTTAGTTCTGATGTTTTACTGAGCTGGTGGCTGGAACAATATCATTTTACAAACTTGTCATTTAGTTAAATGTTAGAAAGACCATTTTGTTTAAGACAGCAAATTCCTAATTAATCCCAATTACCTCTCCACTTCATAGCACAGAAAATAATAGAGTGAAATAGTGCACATTTTAATCAATGTAACTAAGAAGACAACAGAAAAATAGTGCTGATCAGACAGCTGAAGCAAGGGGAAACATAAGAAGGAGGAAGAGATGAGAAATTATTCATTTCTAATGGTCTAGAGTCTAGCTTTTTCTCTCCATTACCTACCATTGTGGGGAAATCTTAAAAGTTTTTAAAAAAACTTACAAGATTTTAAAAAAATTATGAAACAGTGGAGTTTTCAGAAAATGCAACTCTTCCCAGACTAGGCATGATTAACTGAATTCAATGGTGATTCTGGTAGAGATGACTACTGAAAATGCTGGGAGGTCAGTCTTTACTCAGAAGGAGAAAGATTTGGACTGAACTGATCTGAGTTCTATAAGATGCCATTAACAAGTTTCCCTATATAATAAAGTCAGTTATTCCTTATTTTGTAAGTACGATATGAAAGTGAATGTACAAGCATTTGAGTTGATACACTGCTTAATGAGGCACAGATTTTCATATAGCCTTGTCTAATCAATTTGGGAAGATTTTTCCAAATAAATGAAGTGGTATGAACACAATTCTACTTGGGATATCTAATTTTCATTTTTCTTTTTCAAAAGGAAAACTAAAAATTGTTTAGAAGTATATATCTGGGCGTAGTGATGTTCTTTTTTCCTACCCAATACAACTGTAACTGGCACAAAGTTAGTTATAACTTAACAGTATAGCTGAACAGTCCTTGACTGCTTAGCAACAACTGCAAACATCAGTATGTTATCAACATAGTTTTCATCCCAAATCCAAAACATAGCCTCATGCTAGCTTCTATGAAGAAAATTAACTCTATCCCAACCAAAACCAACACAACATTAAAGGTAATTGCTTGGATTTTTTTTAAGGAGAAAATGACTGAATATTTATAAGCATAATATCATAGAGTTCAGAGAAAAATCTGAATGATTGTAGCCAAATCCAAACCCCTGTGAAGCAGCACCTGTTCATACTTTATCTTCTGACAACAAAAGATGATTTCCAGAGCAATAACAGTGGAAAAGTGACTTCTTTTTCATTAAAATTCCATCTTTTTAACAATGTAATAATAAATACCATACTGAATTCTGATAATTTGATTGCCCACTTCTATCTCCTGTGTTCTCCTGCTATGTACCAATACTGTTAAAATCATTGCTGATGACTTCATTAGCCAGATAATACAGTTCCTGTTGTGTTGATGTTATTACCCTAGAGTGGTGAATTTGTAACTGGAAAATTTCACTTCATTTATTAGTTTATTGAAGCATTGATTTTCATGGTATTTTCCTCTTTCAATAATTAAGAATGTCTTCCATTGGAGACTGTAGGAATAAAAATTCAGGAAGAAGAAGGGAGAATAGAAAGAAGGATATAGATAATACTGATGAAGGGTTTGTCTCAGTTTGGCTTTTCCTACAGAAATACAATGTCCTTTAGGAGTTTAGCAAACTACCGTGTAGTTTCAATCCTGAAGAATCTATTCATATCTAAAAGAAAAAGGCTTTGAAAAACATAATTAGCCTTCTGAAAACTATGCACATACTCAACACAAGAGGGAGCAGAATTGCCTGGTTTTTGCACTACTTCAATAATGATATTTCTTTAAAAAAAAGAAAAATCAGAAAGGGTTGGACAAATACCTTTTTTTTCCATGTGATATGTATCTGTAATGTGACATATCAGGTGTCACTTTGACTGCTAGTGCTAAGGGGTTGAGGAGGAGAGATTATAATCATGGGACACTGCCATAGGCTGAAATTAAGACAACAGAAGGTTATATACTATCTCTAAAAAACAATTATGGGACAAATAGAAGATGGATAGAAGCAGTTCACTAGGTTTCCAGTAGTGCAGAACAATGTGCACAGGGACTCAACAGTGCATTGTCTGTATGTAGAAACAGGTAAGAGTTACATTCTCTATATTGTTACATTTTAAATGATTGATTATTGCTGAAGTTGTTTGTAGTGATTTATTTCTACAACATGGTTAAACACCTTTATCAGCATTCTAGAGCAATTTGCTAATGTGATGTGTATCTTACTCTTCATCTGCACTTTGAGTTATTTTTTAATTAAGGTTAAAAAAGTCACCTGTCACTGTCATTCTTAAGACTTAAAAATTGTCTTTGGGGGACTATAAATCTGGTTTTATGTTATTCTCTAAAGCATATGTTCACACGTTCCATTGTGTTGAGAAAGATGTAATGGAGGATCCATTCCTTGGTGCACTTAAGCCTAGAAAATATACCAAGAAGGGGCTGAGCACTAGACCTTGAGCATCTAGGGGATTATGTGATTTATACTGCTGATTATTTTTTGAACATTTGAAAGTCAAATTCAGAAGGAGGATGAAGGAGTAGCTACCCACCTCTGATGTTCATCTACACAGCTCCTAAGGATTTGTTGACTATAACTTTTTTGTGTGTGTGTTTTGGAATTTCTTTGATGTACAAATTGCTGGTGAGGAGAGGAAAGAATATTAGAAATTAAAAGGATTATGTATTAGTGGAAATTTCACTTTGACTATGGCCTTTTTCATGGCTGCTGGGAAGTCACTTCCTTCCATCTTCTTCAGTTTTCCCACATAAAAGTGATGATAATGATACTGCCTTTGATTTGTGATCTTAGGATAATAAATACCATAGGAGTCAAGCAGTAGGTCCAAGGAAGATCTATCAATCATATCGTGCCATGGTCGTGGTGGAATTCACCAAACGCTGACCTGCAGACAGACCCAGCAAAAGCCTTTATATTTATATTAAAAAAACTAACATCAAGAGAATACAAAGCAGAAAGTCAGTGGGGTGTATCTCAAGTTCAATATGTGCAGCCATACGGAGGTGACTCTACGGACTTGTAGTAGTCAGTTTTTGCCAATACAATTCCTATGACAACAACTGCATGTAAAGAGTGGTGAAGGCTTTTAGAAGAGACTGTGTTTTGAAGGATAAACTAAAGCTTCAGTAGCCTTTTAGTTTAATTTCTATACCCAGAAGCCTGAAAATAAATCTTGTTAAATAAATCTTTCTGCTACTATTAATCCTTCCTGGCATTAGGAATCAAGGTGAATGAGGGATAAAGTGACAAATGTAAGTTGCTTTTTTCTTGGAAGTACAAAAACCCAAACTGAAATGTACATATAAACTCCGTGAGAGACTAATACTCTGATACCTGGAATACTAATGAGTATTTTCAGCCAAATTACAGAATTTGCTTAACAGAGCTTCTGTTACTAAATGATGAATGCAGGAAAGCTAAGGATGCAGAGATTTTTGCATCTTTAACCTGAAGAAGAGTAATGTAACTCTTGCACTTGACAGAGCAATATTCCACAAATTTGTATGACCACCATCCTATGATTACTTTGGGTTTTTTTATTTTGATGAATGTCCTAGTTATGCCTTCAAAATGCTTTAATATATTGGTATCGTTGCAGTAGTCATAAAGTGAAATTTCCACATAATGCATCAGCCCAGTTGGGTGCAGAATTGTGGGTTTCACTGCAGATAACACTGTTCGGGAGTATGACTTTTCATTGTGCTCACCCCTGCAGCAGACTTACATAAGAAGAAGTAAACCATACTGGAGTAACTATCATGTAGAGAAAATCAAGTATCATAGAAGTATCATGTCATATCTTGTCAGAGAACAAGAGAGATGTAAAGTGTGAAAGAGAAAAAAGGAGAAAAATAAATTACTTTAAATTGTGTTAAATATTTTGCTAGAGAAAATAATCTCCACATATAAATATTCTATACAGTGATGTGTTTTCCCAAGCATTAAACAATATCCTCATTATTTTCCAATGCCACACTTTTCATATGAGTACAATAGTTAGTTAGTCGTTACCACAGAATTGTTGTTCACTCAAATTACTAAGAAATAATCAACTTGTGTTACTGTACATTCAACACTTCCATCATAAAAAAAGTTCTAATAAGAATAAGCTATCCAGATCAGTTTACTAGTGACTCGTCTTGCACATTTTTCACTGCCAAGCTTTATACCTCCCGTAAATCAGTGATTACAACTGCATAGGTTTGTTAACTCTTAAAATGTTCAGAAGTTGAGGACAAAGAATTGCAGAACTGATGCTTTTGATCATGCTTTGCAGTCAGCTTTTAGTCCTTTCAATGCCCAATAATTTAATTTTGAGGTTTTTCCAAATCTTTTTTAATCTGTGTGTTCTTTTATAAAACATGAATTCTAGGTACATTACAGAAACTTTGTTGTCTTTGTCAATAAAAAGAACAATAAAAATATACTGAGTTAGTTTGACTGGATCTATTTTCTTCCAATATTGTTAATTATATATCACTTCTTAAACTGTATGTTAATCAAGTCTCATATCAGTCATTGAATTATTTCATGTAAAATTGAAGTTGATGAACTTATAATGATCTGGGTCTTCCTCATTACCCTTTCTAATGCTGCAACAAAATTATGTCTAATTCTTGTCTTTGGAAATTATTAATCATAGAATCACAGAATCATTTAGATTGGAAAAGACCTTTAAGATCATCAAGTCCAACCATAAGCCTAACACTACCAAGTCCACCATTAAACCATGTCCCTAAGAACCACATCCACACATCTTTTAAATACCTCCAGGGATGGTGACTCAACCACTTCCCTGGGCAGCCTGTTCCAATGCTTGACAACCCTTTCGGTGAAGAAATTTGTCCTAATATCCAATCTAAACCTCCCCTGGTGCAACTTGATGTCATTTTCTCTTGTCATATCACTTGTAACCTCGGAGAAGAGACCAGCACCCACGACACTACAACCTGCCTTCAGGTAGCTGTAGAGAGTGATTAGCTCTCCCCTCAGCCTCCTTTTCTCCACACTAAACAACTCCAGTTCCCTCAGCTGCTTCTTGTAAGATTTGTTGTCTAGCTCTTTCACCAGATTCACTGATCTTCCTTGGACATGCTCCAACACCTCAATGTCTTTCTTGTAGTGAGGGGCCCAAAACTGAACACCATATTCAAGGTGCGACCTTGCCTGTGCTAAGTACAAAGGGATGATCACCTCCCTACTCCTGCTGTCCATAGACATTTCAATAGTTCTATGAAGTTGTCAGTATTGCTTAAAAGAGTTGAAATGCTAATGCTTAAATTCTGAAGTGCTCTGGTATTACTTATTTAGACTGTTCATTGCTTTTTACGGCCCATTTTTTTCCTGCTTTTCATAGATAATAGCATTATACAGTGACATCTGCATTACCTGCTATGTTATAAAACATAGACCATCAATTTATATGGAGCATTCAGGATTTTTCTACATAAGTATTGATTTCCATTCCTACCTAATAATAGATGAGTATCAATAGCAGAGTTGTTCATAGAATCCTTTTATTTGCTTTCAAATTTTTTTTTAAAACTTCCTATTTGTAGTCCACCTGCTTTGTGGTCAGTTTTCTCTTCCCACTGTTTTTATTCCTTTAAAAAAAAACAAAAAAACTTATTTCAAGCCTAACCACAAATTTACTTGTTTCCATCATCAGGTTTTTTTCCATAAATTTACATAATTTTCACATTTTCCTTACTTACATAAGACAACAATACATATTGATAAAATGGCCTTAGATTCTGAAATTATAGTATATCTAAATATTCCTTTACATGAAAAGGTTACTAAGAATATGGTATCCCAAAAATTGTTTCAAAATATGTCAAGAAGATCAAATGTCTTTTTTTGGTCTTTTTTTTTTTTTTAAAGGAAGTCAGGCTGAGTTTGAGTTCTGAGAAGTTACTGTGACATGATATTAAACACTAAATTTGTAGGCAATAAGATAACAATGAGGTGTTTAGAAACAGACGATACAGATTTATCAAGAACAAATCGTATCAAATTTTTTTTTTCATTAAAAATGTGAGTAGCCTAGTGGAAAGAAAGGCATATTTAGCATCTGTGAATGACTCCTAGCTGCAAGAGCTTACAATCAGTGCAGAGCACAAAATGAAAATCCAAAAGGATCAGTACATTGGGGAAATGACTTGCAACAAATTTCAGCAAAACGCACATTACTATACTTGCCAAAACATCAAATCTACAAATAGAATAAAAGGAAATAAGTGATTAAACAGCATTCTTCCCTAGAAAAATACTGCTATTACAGAAAATGGAATACTTAATAGAATGGAAAATTGTATACTTCAATTCCAGGACATACTAAGACTGCTATCTATGAGTACATGAGACTATTATTCCAATTATTATAGTGTTAATGTCTCAAATAGAATACCATGTCCAGCTTTGGGTCCTCCATTATAAGATGTAGAAAGGCAGTAAAGGTGACAACAGTAAAACTATGTAGAGGATTCAAAATCATTACTTTTAAGGAAAATTTTAAGAGGTTCAGTTGATCTAACCTCAAGAACAGAAGACTGATATAGACAAGGATAATGGTCTTCCACTGCAACCATAAAAGTTTAATACAGATCATCATTAAAGTGTTTTCAATACTTTCAATATGGTAATTTGAATAAATAATGAAACAATATTGCCAAAAAAGGAAATATACACAAATATTAAGGAAAACTGTCTAATTGTTAACTAAGCAATGAAATATGTTATTCTGAAGATCTAAATCTAGCAATTTAACTCACTAGACATTTTTAAAAACTGGGCTGATAATATATGATCTTGTCTGAGGGCAAAAAAAAAAAAAAAAGAAGAGCCTGAAGGACATGTGTTCTTGAGTTCCTTTTGATCACAGTATTTTCAATCTTTCTGGAACAGTTTTGTCTGTTTTTTTCACATGAAAATCACATCAGTGATTATCAAATACACATAATAATGTAGCAACCTTTCCCAGAGGCCATAATTTTGTTTTATGCTATGATGTGGTCTCTTTAAAGTGCATATGTATGAGAAAGAGGTTTCATCGGTCTCTATATGTTTCCATGACTGGCTACATTTCATACGTGTCAAATGTACAAATGGGACTACCTTGGCTGTGTACACTGGTAATGATAATATAATATTTTTATCCTCCAGAACAGTCCTGACAATATACTTACCTTTCCTACCATACTTTTAGTTCTTGGCTGTGTGAATGGTTATAAGAAAGAAAATATTTGAAGATTTATCACTGTAATTAAATCTGAACAAAGACAAATATGTGATTGGTAGAATTGTGTTTCAGGTAAGTGAGCAGTAGATACAGAGCCTCCAGAGCAGAAAGGAAGCAATTTCATTGCTAGCTGATAAATCGACAATATCTGTTTGCTCTATGTGGGTTCATTACAATGCAACAAATAAATTACCTTCATTAAATATTTTCTTAGAGGATTAATGAGCACTGATAATAAGCCACAGCAGCACAAAGAAATGCACCAAAATTATTTATCTGGTTGTGGTGGGAGGCTGGAAGAACCATCCATTGCTATCATTCATCTTAGCTAAAAAGAAACCTTTGCCCTTCTGAATGTGAAGTGTCCTACATCATTAGAGAGTGCCACACATTGCACCTTTATTCTGTGGTTGGTACACAGAATATCCAAACAGCAAGTGTGATGATAAAGGTTAAAATTGGGCTTGAAATAGAATAAGGTTTTGTATTTTCAGCAGAGGAGATTAAGGCACACATTTTTCTTGGTATTTTATTTTGTTTAAATTAAATATTTCTGAATGGTAAAGCAAAGCCATCATGTAAATTTCATGGTTTATAGCTATGTATAGTAAATTCAGCCTGTGATCTTGAAAGTACTTCTTGCTGCTTTATTTATCAATAAAAAAAGAGAAGAAGTAACTTCTTCAGAGTTGCTAAAACTCCCAGATTATCTCAGATTTTGGCTGTCACCAGGCATCACTACCATTTATTCATCAAGTACTGCCATCTTGTGGAACTGGAGTAATCAGAGGAAATCCTAATAGAGGAAGAGAAACATATTTTCCCAACAGGATACTGGAGGAGATTGAGTACTATATCTCCCACTGCATTAAAGAAAGACACAAACCAGACTTATTTCTTGTACAAACAGCAAAACTCCACAGAACTGCAAATATGGGATGTGTATTAACATGTGTTGCCTTTGAAGGTGCATATTTAACCATAGTATGGACTGTACATGTAGGTTTTAGGCGACCTTTAAGGAGTTTGTATGGAGACTTCCCTGTTACATCTTGACTTGCCACCTGAAATACCACTCAGCTGACAGGACTGATGAAAAGGCTGTCCTGAAATTGCATGTTAAAAGGATGAAACAAACAATTTCTCAGGAGAAAAGCCTTAAAACAAACCTGGGAAACATTTCAGGAGTGAATATGCGGTGCTATCTGAATGCCTCCAGCACATCCCTCATTACAATATTTAAGGGATATTTCTTACTGACCTACAATGACAGTAGTACTGACATTTTCTGCATCAGAATGATATCCCCAAAAGCACAATACAGCACTAACAAAAGTGCTGATGTGTCAGTATTTCAGCTTCATCCATTATGGGAAGTATGTGATGTTGTGACAGTTTAGGAATTAGTGTTGTGAAACGGAGAAAATAGATCTACAAAAAACATTTAAGAAATTATAGTAAACAAATTTTCACACCATAAATTCCTTTTGGCAGGAGATAGATGCTCTCTTCTCACTGCTTTATCCCTGAGTTACTCAGATTTTCACCTACATAGCCCACTGAAAAATATTTAATAAAACACAGAAGCAAACTGGATGTTTGGAAGGCTTTTTAAATGACCTTCAGAAAACAGATACAAAATTTCTTGCAGACATTTTTCTGTAAACAAAGACGGTCATTCATAAAAGGAAATACCAGTTTTGCAGTTACCAAAACGACTTAAATAACATTCACATCAAGACTTCACATATGACAGTACTTACCAGCTGAAGAGTCCTCCAGCCCAAACCACAGGAGAATGCCAATTGACAACTGCCTCTATAATTCATAATTTCTCTGTCTTTTTACTCTCTGTTTCTGTTTGTATTGATGAATAGCATCTACGTAAAAATTCTTTTGTGTTTGCAGTCAATTGTAATTTCCAGGAAGGGCTCTGCATCATCTTTGTGGTTTTGGCATAGCTGTCACATTAAAAATAAAATATATGGGCATAAAAATAACAAATAAACTCAACATATATTCTGTAAAAATACTCTATACTTCTGTATATTGTAGTATTCTTATTTTCACTTAAATTTTTTTCACTATTGAAAAGAAAATTGCTACAGCATGGAGAAACCATTTACTCAGTCTTTTCTCAAAAGTAGGTGACTTCAGAAGGTTCATACCTAGAGTAATTACTTCCCGATTATACATCTGTAGTTTGGTTTCTTTACGTTTTGGTAGCACTGGCTTTTAGCTTGAAAATCTCTTGAAGCTCTTCGTTATTTACCTGTCAGGCTTGAGATCATAGAATCAAAGAATCATTAAGGTTGGAAAAGACCTTTAAGATCATCAACTCCAACCACCAAACCAATACCACCATGCCCACTACACCATGTCCCCAAGTGCCACGTCCACATGTTTTTTGAACACTTCCAGTGATGGTGACTCCACCACCTCCCTGGGCAGCCTGTTCCAATGTTTGACCATTCTCTCAGGAAAGACATTTTTCCAGATATCTAGTCTAAATCTCTCCTGGCGCAACTTGAGGTCATTTCCTCTTGTTCTGTTGCTAGTTACTTGGGAGAAGAGGCCAACACCCACGTTGCCACAATCCCCTTTCTGGTAGTTGTAGTGAGCGATGAGGTCTCCCCTCAGCCTCCTCTTCTCCAGACTAAACAACCCCAGGTCCCTCAGCTGCTCCTCATAAAACTTGTTCTCCAGACCCCTCACCAGCTTTGTTGTCCTTCTCTGGACACACCCCAGCACCTCAATGTCCTTCTTGTAGTGAGGGGCCCAAAACTGAACACAGGATTCGAGGTGCGGCCTCACCAGTGCCGAGTACAGGGGCACAATCACTTCCCTGCTCCTGCTGGCCACACTAGTGCTGATACAGGCCAGGACGCTGTTGGCCTTCTTGGCCACCTGGGCACACTGCTGGCTCATGTTCAGCCGGCTGTCAACCAG
>NW_010533954.1:10615-26417 GCF_000687285.1 Phaethon lepturus
TCCCTTTCTGCCGGGCTGCTCTCCAGCCACTCCTCCCCAAGCCTGTAGCGTTGCATGGGGTTGTTGTGACCCAAGTGCAGGACCCTGCACTTGGCCTTATTGAACCTCATACAGTTGGCCTCAGCCCATCGATCCAGCCTGTCCAGATCCCTCTGCAGAGCCTTCCACTCCTCGAGCAGATCAACACTTTAGGAAGGCAACTCAAGAAGAGTACAAGGATCTCGTTAGGTCAAACAGAGAAAAAAATTAGAAAGGCAAAAGCCCAGCTAGAATTTAATCTGTCCACAGTTGAAAAGGGTAACAAAAAATGCTTTTACAAATATATTAAAAACAAAAAGAGAGGCAAGGTGAATCTCCATCCCTTGCTGGATACGGGGGGAACGTTGTAACCAAGGATAAGGACAAGGCTGAGGTACTTAACGCATTCTTTGCCTCAGTCTTCAATAGACAGACCAGGTATCCGCAGGGTATTCGGCACCCTGAGCTCTCTGGGCTCGTCCATCCAGCCAGTTCCTCACCCAGCGAAGAGTAAACCTGTCTAAGCCACGAGCCGCCAGTTTCTCCAGGAGAATGCTGTGGGAGATGGTGTCAAAGGCTTTACTAAAGTCCAGGTAGACAACATCCACAGCCTTCCCCTCATCCACTAGGTGGGTCACCTGGTCATATTCATGCATTTCTGGAGTTTAGTCTCCTATCAAAAAGCTAATACAATGACAGTTCTGCTTAGCCAAAGGGCACTGGTTCTAAAATCTTTTAACCTAAACCATTATAGGAAAATATAGGCTTGAAGTTTGCTAACAACTGCAGTGAGCTTTGTACAAATAGGCCCAGTGTCATCTGTTCGGTCTTAGGCTTCTTGTTCTGAAATTCAAAAATTTCACTCAGCAGTTTACCATTTTGTAAGAATGGGATTTCAGATAATATTTAAATGCAAGTCTCTCTTCCTGTAATTTACATGTGCTCCTGTGCTGAACTGCTGTGGATCTTGTCTCATGGAACTATATTCACTATTGGTTTAGTATGTTGAATGTGTGTGTACTATAAAAGACAGACTAGTCTATAGATAGACAGCAATGTTTTAAATGTTGATTCTCCATTATTCTCTCTTTATTAGTTATTTTTATATGGCTTTTAGGTCTTTTAGCCTATATATAGGCTCTTATGCATGGTACTGCAAGAGGAAAAAAAAACAAAACAGAACAAAACCCCAGATTTTTTACTTGGACAGTCTTCATTAGCAATTTTTTGAACCCTAAATTTTACTTTTGCTGCCATACAGAATGGGAACATTCAGAGCCCCATAATATGAACACCAATGCATGTTTCATCCTCTACCATGGCTGCAAATTTAGAAGTGTGAGACATGTGTACAATGGATCAATGTCAAGGTACACGCATTTTCCCATAATTGCAGTCATTCTCTTAACATCCTTTTGTAAAATCACTTCTGCAATTCATCCATCTATTTCTGTCAGCTAAAAACTGTTGGGTCCCCAGATCCCATGCCAGCCGTCGTTGTTTCTGACTATTCTGCATAGCATGCACTGGAAAATGTAGAGTTTCCCTGAGATATTTCCACTGAAATTTATGCATACTGTATGGACATAACCCTCAAAATTTTACTTAAGAATCTGATGAATTCATTAACCATGTCTAATAGGAGAGAAACTTCATAATGTGTGTAAGGGGCTTTTCACCCGCAAAGAAGGTTCAGAATTCCAGATCAATTCTGGATCTGAGCGTTCAGATGCAAATTGTTCAGGTATCTGAAAGTGTTTTCCCAGGGTTTTGCTTTTTAGAAATGAAAAATAAGCGTAATTCCTTCGATGTCAATGGCCTGACAATGACCAAGAAGTTGTGAAATCAGTAAACTGTTAACGCTTTGAAGTTTGTGCTTCTGGATGGAATACAGATATTGTAGGTGTGCACAAATAAAACCATTAATTGCAGCTTAGTAGCATAAATGGTTTCATTTTTAGACTTGGCAGAAGTTCTGTTACTTTTTCCTCAGTACCCTCTCCCAGTACCCATATATCCATCACCCTACTTTTAACGACGAAAATCATTTAAAGGTGACAAAATGACAGTATCCCCCTCAGATTCAGCACCAGCAAAGACTAAGTATTCTATTTCCTTAGAGGCACAAAAATTTATTGCCTGAAATCTTTTTCTTAGGAGTATTTCTAATTAAGAAATTAATAATTAACTGGGTGTATTTTTAGGGTACAAATGGAGAAAATTTTATTCTACATGAACTACCAATGAACCTGCAGTGATGAGTACTTTACATTTGGTTTTAACTACTTTTAAGCCAGAGCAATTAGTAAGATCGATTGCTTTCCATTTGAATTGGTAACAGGTGTCTTCAATTAAAACCTATGCATTTTCCTTGAACTTGAATGTTCATCATCACTTTGTAGAATTTTATGCTACCATGAATCATTTCTGCCAGATAAGACATCATAGCAAAATGTGGCAAGGAAATTTTCAGATAGAAATGTTTTGCACTAATTAGTATTTTGCCTGAAATGTAACAGAAAAGGGAGGACATTTTGAACACTCAGAGACCTCTCTGTGAGCCCTGAATTCCTCAGGATCCTGTGAAACCACTCAGAATTACAATTAGAAATTAAAAAGGTTTTAAGCAAGAAGTCAATGTGTGCAGCTTAATTCCATGTTTTGGTGAAGTCTTCCGCTACTGCCAGGTAAATATGTTTAGTCCTTTAACATAGCATTTTTGTACTAATACCGTTGGTTTTTCATAAGAAAATTTTAATCTGACTTCAAAACTAGACTGAACTTCTTTAAAATGAGTCCAGAATTTCCTGCATTTCTACGTCACTGCTTGCACTGTTTGCTTATATTGGTTAAAAAACTACTTGTGCTTTTCCATTCCTTTTTGAGCACCATGTCAGGCAATGGTACAACACAGGGGTAGAAAGGACAGAGCAGTTGTCTGTCTTTTAGACAGACTCAAACTGCACACTTCGCTATGCCATATATTAAGCTAGGATGTTAATGTGTTTCACACTTCTTGTACCATGAACAACTATACCTCTCCTACTATTAGCAGAAAAAAACCACAGAAAAATTTAGATTTTGAGGCATTTCCTCTCACCCGTACGACCCTTTCTTTTTCAAACTAACTTTATATCAAGAAAACATTTTGACTGTAGCAGGGATAAAAGTATGAGAGAACTGACATATGTGCAAGTACTGCCTTCATACAGCTGCTGAAGCTGAGAGTAGCCACCTAAGAAATTTTAGTCTAAAAACATGGAATTTGGTAAACCAATGTAGCAGTTTGCATCTTGGAGCAGTAGTAGGGACTTTATATACCTGAACAAGCTTTGCCTTTTCTGATTTTGGAGTCAGTTCTTTAAAGACTATCACACGTGGAGATTACAGAAAAAATTGCCTTATAGCTAATGTGTCAGTTTAAGTAGTGAAGAATATTTTTTAAAGAGTGAAGACAAAATGAAACAGTGGAAGATAAGACTGAAAAGAGAACAACATGTAAAAAAGTATACATAAGGTTAAGGCTTAAAGTCTGAATTGTTGGAACTCCACATGAATAATTCCCTGCAAGGAATTCCCTGCTACAATCAGAATCTCATTAACTTTATTGATACTTCTAATGCAGAGACATTAATGCATCAAGGTTTTTAATAAATCATTATATAGTCTCATACAGAATAATAGGAAATAATCTTTTTTCTTAACCAATTCTTATGTGTATGAAGGGAAAAGTATATATTTTTCAGGTGAACAGAATGATTTGTGGGATAAAAATGAGAACCAAGGCACTGGCTTTAATTACCTTTTTAAAAAATAACTTTCATTAGCTTTTGATCCATCACATTATGAGACAAAGCAGTTGGTAGCTTTGGTTTAAGGAATTATTAATTGATTGTAGGGATTTAAGCCACCAAGTGGTAGATGCCCCATCCCTGAAAACATTTGAGGTCAGGTTGGATGGGGCTCTGAGCAACCTGATCTAGTGGAAGATGTCCCTGCTCATTCTGGGGGTGGTTGGACTAGAAGACTTTTAAGGGTCCTTTCCAACCCAAACTATTCTGTGATTCTATGGAAAAGTCATCTCGAGATCTACAGGATGCATCTTGTTATAGTTCACTGAGATTTTGAACAAATAGAGAAAAGAATGTTTTATATATTATTTCTGGCTTGACCTGAAAGATTAGAAAAGGGAGTTATCTAGTATTTTATGGGTGATTTCTGAGGCTGTTGAATAATTTAATCAATTTTCTTGAGCTAAATCTGTCTTGCGGACTGAATGTTTATGTTTTTTCCAAAATTCCAAAGCAAGAAAATAAATTCTTCTCTTCAGTTCTAAAACAAACAAAAAAAACCCAACAAAAAGTTTAAAAAGCCTTTAGCTTTTGGGTTCTTCTAGATTATTTAAATAAAGGTAATGAACATTTATTGAGTGTAACCATTAACATTACACAATGTTGTTTACATAATTGTTTTCTCTTCCTTTTTCTGTTTTCTTTTAGAGATCATCTATAGCTGGGTATTTAATGAGTTCCCATCTTTCGTGGCAGAAGATAGCAGACGCTTCATCTCTCAGGAGACAGGCAATCTCTACATCTCCAAGGTGCAAACATCTGATGTTGGCAGCTACATATGCCTGGTAAAAAACACGGTGACAAATGCCAGAGTTTTGAGTCCTCCTACACCTCTGACACTGAGAAATGATGGTAAGAAAAACTATTACTGGGTACCACATGGAAGCAAAAATACTAAGCCAAAAATACTCCACTTAATTTAAGAACCATGATTTTATTGTTTTTCAATATGCATGCATTTACTGCAGCAATCAGCTAAGGAAAGTTGTTCAAGGAGACAGTTTCTTTCAAAACATCTAACAGTTGTGAGAATATTTAAACCTGTAAAAGCTGAGGTGCAATCTGACACCTCCTGATGTATTTTATTTGGAACAGCTACTCCTTCTTGCTCTTCTGGTGCCCGGTCACTGACAGAGTAGCAAATCTCCTTTCTCAGTAACGTCCATTTCTTCAGGGCTCAGTTGCTTCAACCCAAGTGGTCACTGCCACACTGGGATACCCTCAGGCATCTGAGACATCCACAGGGGACTGGCAAACACCACATAAGGCAAACACACCAGCAGCAAGATGCCAGGAGGTGTACATTCATGCACCTCAGATGACACAAGGAACACATGGTTAGACCACTGAACACAGGTTGTATTCCTTAAAACTTTATTTGTTCCTGTTCTAAAGACCTGTTACGCTTCCAGGCTCCAATTCAATGAACGGATTAAATACCACCAAGACCACTACAATAGCTTTGATTACAATGATGGTTAGTTAACCCAGGTAGTTTTGAATTTCATCAAGGCACATAACTACAGGATTTTTTTTCTGTAAGTACCTAGACCTTACTATCAAAAAGTGGCTTAGGATTTTTTTTCCAAAAAATCAAAAGAAAATACCTTCCAATAAGATTTCTTCCGGAGCAGTATGACATTTCTATTCAAATGATATGTAACTCCGATTCTGTTGGAATATGTACCTATAGAGGTAACTGTGTTATTTGCTCTTTTGCAGCAAAGAGACTCATATATATTAGATTATAATTGCTTTTTGGTTTTGTTTTCTGTCAAAATGATGTTACTTTCAAGAATAATAATTAATAATTCCTATAAGTGCCTATATTTTCCTTTTTTTTAAGATATTCCATATTTAATGATGCTTTCTAGTTCTTCAGAAATACATTTCAGCAATCAGCATATGTGAATCCATACTTACATAAATCAGAGAGAAAGAGAGAGAGAGAATCTGAGGCTTTTGTCTTGCTTATAGCTTTTTCTGGAATTAAGACTGGTCCTGTGCTGTAGAAACATTATAAAAGCTGAACTTAGTTTAACAGATTAAGTAAAAAATATGTTCAGAGGTTAGAACTGAATGAAGTTAATGTTTATTCATTTTAACAAGTTGAAATCTCGGTCTGCACAGCATGCAGCCTCTGCAGCAAAATGCTTAAAGTTTTACTGTATCATTTCCTATTTTCTTTTGCTGGTTTAGTACCTATGCTAATTATAGAGTTTCAGGTGTCTAGTTTTATTGAATTAACATAGCAGACCTGATCTTTTCAATATCAAACTTGGAAAATTAAAAACCCCAAACATTGACTGTCTTTGTAATTGGTTTGAACTCTGACAAAAATGAAAGCATTTTATTGTCATATTTATTATTCACATGTTAGTCTCTTTATTCATATGCTCTCTCTTCTCTATGACATTTCTTCATGTTTTTATTGGGTTCTAGTTTTGTGCAGAAATCCAACGGATTAATTATCCATATTGTACTAACAGTACATAGACACACAATGCATTATAAGAAATGGAGAGAGTAAATAAGGATAAAGGCAGCAGTCTACATCACTGAGCTAAGAAACAAAATCTGTGAAGGCAAACTGTGCATGTTTTCTTAAATGTGAACTGGGTAGTATATACCAGCCTCAAGCAAATTTGTGTTTCGTGGCTGGCTGTCATACAACTGTGCTAATCCAAACTCCTGAACTGTGCTGCACTATTGGGAAGAAATTTGCCCATAGATTAACTGCTTCTCAACGATTTCCCTCTTAATTTTTTCACATGCATGAATTTTTACCAAGCTTCCATGCCTTAATTTTATCTTTTGGGATTTCTGAAAAACCCTTTTATTGTAATGGAGATATTTAGTATTTCTTAGTAAATTGCTTGCTTTCCAGTATGACTGAGCAAGTTTCTCAGTGAAGAGATCCAGACTGTCTACCTAACGCTGCAATCTTCATAAACCTATCTTGAAAAAATACTCAGAAAAATGCTGGTTGCTAAATCATATTTATTATTTAGGACATCTGCCTTGTTCTATCTCCTCCACAGAATGCAGTGGGACCTTTAAAAACTATCAGGAATCACAATTAAAGTATTCCATTAATGGTACTGTACTTTTTCTTTTTGATAGAAATTGCTCTATGTTGTATTGCCTTGTCCATTGACAAATATTAAAGGGCAATGACAGAATTTTAAAAATATATATACATTATACTCTAAAATATGGGATAATATAGCTGCTGGAAAGAGGTTCTCATTAAAGTTAAGGAAAATTAGAGTAATTTGTGGAGAAAGAGACAGCTGAGGATGGCCTCTAACAAGGAAGTGAGAAATTAAGAATGGCATTAAAACAAACATTCCAAGTACCTGAAAATTTACTTGACATTATGTTGCTGAGTTCTGTTACATGAATTTTAATATGGTGATTTTAATATGGTGTTTTAAGCTTTTTGATTATTAAATTAATTTAATCACTTTCAACTTTTCAAATATTCACTGAAGTTTAAAAATCATACAGCTTTCTGAGTTCTAATGGTTGATATCACAACTGACATTATCCTACACAGTCAGCACTTTTTGTCAGAAACCACAGGAAGACCTCATGTTTTTAAACAGCTTTTACAAATGGAACTATATAAACAAACCAATTTATATAGTCTGTATTCTCTGGACATATGTATCATTAACTTGAAAATATTCTACTCTATATATCTATCATCGTTCTCGGATTTTGATGGATAAACTGTACCCGTACTCAGGAGACTGGACATCTTGTGACAAAAAAACACACCTATGACAGCATTGCTCTCTATTTATCTGTGAGGAAGAAATAGGATAATATTAAGGCTTTCTGTCAAACTCTGCAACAACTTCCTGGGCTTTTATTAATCTTTTAGTTCTTTCATGACGTGTCTCAAAGGGGAACTTAGCTCCTTGATACGAAGCAAATTAAATAAAAACATCAAGAAATCCTTCAATGGATTCTGAATAACATGAATACCTCATTTGTTCAGATGTCCTTGACAATCAGTCATTTCATACAATTCAATTTCACTTCAAGCTGGGTTATAAAAACACTTAAATTCTATCTGAGGAGATAAAAAGTTTTAGCAGGAAAAAAAAATTATGCATCATTTCATTAACTGCCTTTATAATGCATTAGAAACTTTGAGGAATTATTTAATAACTGTTTACAAATAATAAATGGTGTTGTTAAAATGGATCTTTGCAGTCTTGGATGCTGATTGGGAGCAGTAAATTATCTTGACTAATAAAACCACCAGAAAGCCTCTTCAAATTTAGGAAATAGAAACCTAGGGAGTATAAAACATTTGATGCTTGATAGCATAAGGCAGTTATTTCAAGTTCACACATTTTCATTCGAGGCTTTCTTCCTTTTTTAATCTTTTTTATTTCTCTTGAAAAGATGTTAACCTTAACATTATTACTGTACAGTAATTCTTCATTTTATCTCTGTGTAGATACTGCTTAGTTGCTTTGCTACAGTGAAATTTCAAAAAAAAAAAAAGAACCTGTACAATTTCAGACATCAGAGGATACTTTCTTATGTGTTCCATTAGAGCAAATTAGTTTACAACTCAACAGGTCTGTGTATCTAACCAGACATATTCTCATGTAACTGAATGCAGACCTTGTCTTTCAAATATTTTTGCATGTTGTCAGAGTTCTGTGAATCTTGTCTCTTCTAATTCTGTGATTAATAGTCTCACATAATGATATAACGTATAGTTATCAAGTTATTAAGGATGTTCATTTCTACTTTTCTATGATGGAATGTATTCTGCATGTGCTTATTCAGGTGGAACTCTGGGATACATTGTTTGAACATTGCTGGGATATCTAAACATCTTTTTCCCAACATTAAGAAAAGTTTGGAAGAAGTCATAATGATTTCCCCAATGGTGGAAACTAAACAATAAAAAGGGCCAGTATAAGATAGTAAGGTAATAAATAATATTTAAAAATAAAGATAGAGCAAAATCAACAGGTTCACAGACATAGACTATTTCCATCCCTGAAGAATGCTGATAGTTGTTAACTAACTAATAATTAACATTTAAAAGATTTGTTTAAAGATTAACCTCAGTGTTTATGATGTCAGTTTTCCCCTTCCAGAAACGCACAGATTTAGGGGTTTTTTTTCTACTTGCATTACTAGTTTTGTCTTCTAATGTGTTTATTCATACGGAGCTGAAATCTAGAAGGCACAAAGCATACCTGAATTGTAATGGGAATTGAAAATACTTTTCCAGCTGTGACTTAATCCTGCCAGGTTTTCTGGAGTTTCCGACCTTGTAGGCTGCCTCTTTCATGTGGGTTATATCGCAAGATCGTTAAGTTACACTTTTTAAGTGTCCACTCACATCTCATATTTGAATTGTGCAAGTCCATAAAAACTATGCAAGACTGGCTGGAAACTCTGGGAACTCCTCCTAAAGCTCCAGGACAGAACTTGAACCTGAAGTAAACCCACTTTGATTTTTCCAAACAGAGCCAAACTGTCTGAGCACAATCAAGTTTGATTTCTAGCAGTATACAAAGACTGATAGCACTGACAGAGACATCAAAGTACGCAAGGTCTGCTCCAGGGGAAGGCTGATAAAATGGCAATGTCCCTGGACAGCCATTACTCTTGTAGTAAACATGTTGTTTCTCCCTTAGAATTGTAGTGAGATATTTTAATGATGGGTCATTATGAAACTGAAAATCAAAGATTTCCCACAATCTCTGTTTTTCTCTAATAAAAATACATTCTTCATGGGTTACAGGCATTTTGAAGAATCATTTTTTGTCTCTTTCATTCTGGCTCTTGTGCCTAGATCCCACTGCAAGGCTGTAAAAAATAATAGGATGAAAGTCAGGATTAAAAAAAAAAAAGTATAATCTCATTTTAATTAAAAAAGAAAACACAGACCTGTTGCGATAGGACAAGGGGTAGTGGTTTTAAACTAAAAGAGGGTAGATTTAGGCTAGATCAAAGGAAGAAATTTTTCACAATGAGGATGGTGAACCACTGGCACAGGTTGCCCAGAGAGATGGTGGATGCCCCATCCCTGGAAACGTTCAAGGTCAGGTTGGATGGAGCTCTGAGCAACTTGATCTGGTTGAAGATGTCCCTGCTCATTGCAGGGGGGTTGGACTAGATGACCTTTAAAGGTCCCTTCCACCCCAAACTCTTCTATGATTCTATAATTCTGTGATTTTTTGATATAATAGGAGAGAAGGGGGTTACTGATTTTGCACTTTGTTGGGTTTTTTTTTTGGTATTTTTTCCAAAATAGTAATGTTTCTTTCCATTTAGAAAATCTGATACATTCAGCACCAGTGGTCCTTCCTCAGTGAAAATCTATAGGTAGGCAGGAAGTTTTATGGACGGCTCCTATAAAATAACCCTTTACAGAGTGTTTTATAGGGATTGTAGCATGGTTCAAGTGCCTTATCAAAGAGCACACAAAAATTCAAAGGCAATATTTGTAAAAGATTTACCCTAAAAAAAGGTATAGAGGAAACATCCTGGGATGGTCTTTTGACAATATAAAAGGGCTGAACCCAGCGGAGTATTTCAGGAGGAAAACTTATAAAGCTTTGGAAAAGATTCCACCATTCAGTGTAGAACAAGAACTCCAAGAGTGTGAAACAGTTTGCTTTGAGTTTAATTTACTTAGAGCTCTGTTAAGATAACCTCTTTCAAGGAGTTTTAATTCCTAAGTTTTCCCCTTAGTTTGTAGAAACATTATCTGCTAGAAATGAAGTTGTTGCTTTTTTTAATCAGCTAAACTAAATTAAGATTCTATACATGTATCATCTTGCGCATCTTCTGCACTCATGTTTTCTTGTTTTGCTTCTCCTCCCAATGATTTATGAAACTGTTACACAAAGGAAAGAGTTAACTGACCCATATACAGAGTATTCAAAGCATAAAATAATTGAACTGGAGGAAAAATGTTCCTCTAAATTCAACTCAAGATTAGGAATGATGTTGCATCAAACTGTAGCTATTAAGATTTCAGACGGAAGTGTGGTCGTAATACTTTAATTAATGGTGACTAAACTAAAATTTGTACAAATTGATAAAGAAAATAGCCTTTATCGTTGTGAATCATTTCAGATTATTAAGAATGGTCATACCTAATGTTATATATCTTACTGTCTCAGGATCTTAGATACAAATTCACAAGTGACTGCTTGCTTTGCAGTCATGGGGTATGGTATAATGTTCAAGTAAGAATGACTTGTCCATTTGGTGTTCTTGTCAACGTAGTGAAATAATTTGATTGTGAACGGCAGGAATTTTGCTTGAGGTTAGGACTGCAGTAACTTTATAACAAGGATGATCTGTTGTTATTGGATGTAAAACAATGGGTATTTCAATAGTTGTTAATGGAAGAGAAATGTTAGTGTTAGTTTGATCTTATTGAGGAAATAATAGGTACTTGTATTTGCATGGTTATATAAGGAGTCTCAACTGAAAGATATTTCCCATTTAGGAAGCTCTTTCTAGTTAATTAGATAACAATGAATATTAGAGCAACACTACTTTGTGTCGTAATTGATTAGAACGAAATGAAGAATTCCTTTATGGACACTGCAACAATTTTTTACACTTTTGTTACCTAACTGGAAAAAGGCTATTTTGGTTTTATCCTGTAACAGAACAGTGCATGTTGCAAGAAAAAATTGAGCTTAAGGTCATAGTTGAAGTAGGAACAATTATGTCATTCACTATAGGAGAAATGAGGTTCTTCAGAACTGTGAACATGCCATCAGGAAGATAATTATAAATTCCATGAAAATTAGATCCCTCTCCTAATCATTTAGATTAAATAATATTTTCCAGATTTCTGAACTGCTTTTTGAGCCTGACCTGGATGAAGAGTGGGCAATTGGAAAAGAGGAACAATAAACATTGGCAAGCAATAACTAAAAGAAATCTGCCACATATTTCTTGTGCCAAGTTTAGCACAATTTCCTCCCCTGTAAAAGCAAAATGGAACAAAAAAGCCTAGATAGCTCTTTTGGCTTTCAGTTGACTCACATTCTTAGGCCTCTCAAGCAAGATGGCATGTTGTTTAGTGTAGCGGCGTCCTGATTTTTCTTGATGTGTATGGCTGCACAGAAAAATTATCTATAGACATAGTGAAAATATTTCCATACAACTATATATGCACAAAACTTCATATTGGAATGTTGTATACTAGCCATTCAGATGCCCTCACTCATTTCTCACTATAAATAGTGAGGTATGGTTTCATCCAATGCTAGATGTGCTGGGTTTAGCAGAAGATCTTAGATGCTAAATTACATATATGTGAGAAATTTGATGGATTGAAGTCTAGGTTATGACTCAGTGAAGACTTCACTAGAGAGAGACAGTAATTTTGGTCATAGTTACTGCTTGATATTTTCAAACACAGGTAAACAGAAATCTCTTCAGCCCAAACTGCAGACCAGAAATTTTGGCCTCTTGCTTGAAGAACTAGAGAAAATATCACTGCTTCCCTCATTCCTTATTCTGAGCTAACCTCATTACTTTGGTGTCCTTAGGGTTTGGCCCCAGTTCCCCTTACTTCAGTCATAACACACCCACTTACAGTTGCAAATGAAGTGCTTTTAGTTGTATTTGCTGTTTGAGAGAGGTACAAAGCTCTCGTGTATGTATGACATACATACACGACATTTATTAGTTATAAATAACTACTTTTTAAAATATTTCAAGATGGGAATCCTATTTCTAAATCGCACTTTCTAGACAGAGTTCAGAGAGTAACTGCTGGACTAGAGAAATGGAGTATAATATAAAGATGGATTTTAAAGTGAGAAAAGGAAAGTTTTGTTTAACCTTTAGTTAAACAATTTATTTTCATTACATTTGACCTTCTTCTACATTTATATCTCCATAATTAGAGATACATGAACAGCTTATCATTTAGTTGTAAACTAAAGAAGAATTTCTTCCCTTCTTGTGCTGTATTTATTAAGATATTTTTTCCCAGAAACTGAACTACTAAATTTTCTTTGATAGTAGCATAGATTCTAGTAAAGACTTCTTTCCATCTAGTGATATGTGATAAGGTTTGGTCTCTGAATAAGATATGAAACTTTAGTGTTCAGTGTATAGCAGAATGTAATTTCACATTATGTGAAAATGAGCATTTTTAGGGCTTCTCAAAAGATAAATTTAGAACTCAAAACCTGGCTAAGAGATCTCTAAGTGTAAGGAATATCATGGACAGTTATCATAAAACAAGCATTCCCACAGTAAATTTTTGGAGATTTAGAGCAGATGCTGGTCCTTCCATTCAGAATAAGATTGATGGCATGTGAGTCAATAAATTCTTCCCAATACATTGAAAATTTCTGCTGCAGTCAGGATGTAATGGTGGTTATCAACATTATATTTGAATTAATTTGGTTTTTGCTGTGAATTTACTGTCATTGTAAATGTGTGTATTCATGGTTCTCTCTTCCAAATAAGTATTTAGGGATTTTTAATGGTGCAGGTCTTCAGGGAAAATGCCAAATATTCATTTGCTACAAAAAAGACACACACTATAGACAACCCTAGTTTGCCTCAGAGATTATTGATAGGAGAAGAAATTACATATTAATTATGCGATTAATGATTTATTATGATTCTATGATTTATGATTCTATGTTTCTATGATTCTATGAACATTCTTGCCATAGCTTCTTAGTCAAAATTTTCTTGGGTTTGGACACATAATCACACAACAGATCCACATTACAATGTGGTAGGAAACTCAATGTCTGATCTATAAAATTAGTAGAAAATTCATATGCAGCAGGACGAGTTCATCACTCCTGAGGAGGTTTCCCAGGAATTGAGAGGAACATCCAAACCAATAAGAATCCCCAATAATTTTGTGATTAGATCACTATCCAGGATGTATGAGAACAGGATTAACATTCCTACACCACCTGAGTAAGATCAGGGACTTCACTCAAAGCTCTCAGGAAAACGCTCTTAGTCACTGAACTATGGGCTTTGCATCTTTTGCTAATAAAATAACAGCAGGTATAAATCTGCACCTAATCTTTCTCCTGAGTATAGGAAATTTTTGCTTTCATTTTCTCCCTATCACTCTGATGATGTTTAGCCAGGAATCTTTTTTAACTACTGTCTTAAAATCTTGACTGCCACTTATTCAAGTATTCCCTATAACCTGTTCTATTCAAAATTAGTTTCTAAAGTCAGAGCTAGTACTTAAACAGTTTGAAACAATCCCAAATCATTTTAGCTGAAAGGGTTTAAGGAGCCATCATGGAAGCTTATGTTCTGGGAGATTCAAGAGTGTACTTAATATCTGGAAAACTTACTAACAGAATCATTAACCTCTACACAGGATGCAGCCATCCAGGTCTCGGGCTGCAGAGGGTGCCAGAGCCTCTCACTGGTAATGGACAGCAGTAGTGTGACTAGGTGGACAATCTGCTCAGTCTGGTGGCAGAGCTATGAAAGGAAGTAGAAAGATTAAGGAGCATCAGGGAGTCTGAGAAAGAGAGATGGACTCATGGAGCCATGCTCTGCCCTCCCTGAGACAGAAACAGGAACAGCCACCAGAAAAAAAATCAAGATCAAGGGGGTTCTGTATCATCCCCCCACCAGGCTGAAGGCAGTAGCTTAAAGGAAAAGAGCAAATGGAGGCAAGTCAATGGTCGGGGCAATAGGCAAACCCCCTCCTTGCTCACCTTAACTCCCCGGGTGCCTCTGTACAACAGGTATGAGGCTCTGGATGTGGAAGGACAGTCTATGGATGATGTGGATGACCATCCAGCTGCACTGGAGTTGCTGTCAAGGTGAGGAAGGCTTACCCCTTGTATCACAACCATCTCCACAAGTAAGAAAAGAGTGGTTATAGCTGTAGGTGACAGAGGGTCTAAAATGCTGGACAGACCCTTCTCTTAGGGAACTCTGCTGCCTCCCTGGAGCTGGTACAGCCCTTAGACTATGACCCATTACTGCTCTTCCATGTGGGTGGAGATGGAGCTGCAATGCATAGTCCAAGAGTGACTTCAAAGAGACTTCAGGGCCTTGGGACAGTTCATTAGGGAATCTGGAGCACAGGTTATCTTTTCCTCTCTCCTTCCAGTTGTGGGCAGAGCCATAGGAAGAAACAAATGGGCCCAGTCTATTAATGGTTTCATGACTGGTGTTACGGCGATGGCCTGCACGACACCTGACTTGCTGGTATCAGATGGGATTCACGTTTCTCAAAGGCGGAAGAGGATCTTTGCTCACAAACCATCTAGGTTTACTGACAGAGTTTTAAACTAGACTTGAAGGGGGAGGAGGATAATATCAGGCTTGCCCTTGACAAGCTGTGGGACAACACGCCAAGGTTAGAGGGACGAGGTGCTAGTGAGGGCCCTCAGCCTGTTGCTTTGAGATGTGCTGGTTACACTGCAGTATGCTTGAAGTCTTAAAGAGATGAGCCAGGGGCTCCTAAGGTAATAGAAGCCAACAGGGAAACACCAGCATCTCAAAGTAGTTAAGGGATGTTCCTCCAAGAAGGTGACATGGCCAACAGCTCAGCTGAAGTGCCTCTACAACCAAGGAGTTGGAAGCCACTGTGCTGCTAGGAAGCTATGACCTAGTTGCCATTACTGAAACTTGGTGGGACAAATCCCACAACTGGAGCGTGGCTATCGATGGCTTTGATGGCTACAGGTTGTTCAGGAGGGACAGGCAAGGAAGGAAGGGCAGAGGCATTGGCCTCTACATCAAGAAATGGATAGAATGTGAAGAGTTATCTGTGAAGAATATAATCATGAGCAGGTCACAGAACCACAGAATCATTGCATCACAGAATCATTAAGTTTGGAAAAGACCTTTAAGATCATCAAGTCCAACCATCAACCCAACAACACTATACCCACTAAACCATGTCCAGAAGTGCC
>NW_010533954.1:26533-41024 GCF_000687285.1 Phaethon lepturus
AGGGAACCCTGTGGCTGATGTCTACTACAGGCCACCCAATCAAGGGGAGTTGATGAATCCTTCTTACTCCAACTAAGGGAGGCATCACACTTGTAGGCTCTTGTCCTGCTGGGAGACTTCAAAGACCCCGACATCTGTTGGGAAAGTAACATGGTGAGCTATAGGCAATCCAGGAGACTCCTGGAGTGCATGGAGGATAACTTCTTAAGCCAGGTAATAGACAACCCTACCAGAGGGGATGCAATACTGGACCTGTTGGTCACCAATACTAGTGAGCTAATTGATGATGTCAAGATTGGAGGCAGCCTGGGCTGCAGTGATCATGCATTGGTGGAGTTCACAGTCCTGAGGGATATGATGCAGGCAAAGAGTAAAGTCAGGACCCTGAATTTTAGAAACGCAAAATTCCAGCTCTTCGGGGAGTTAGTCAGTAGGACCCCTTGGGAAACTGCCCTCAGGGACAAGGGAGCAGAACAGAACTGGCAGATCTTTAAGGATGCTTTCCATGGATCCTGAGGTGTAAGAAATCAGGAAAGGAAGGCAAGGGACCAACATGGCTGAGCAGAGACCTGCCAGGCAAACCAAAGGGTAAGAAAGAAATGCACAAACAGTGGAAGGAGGGACAGCGATCCTGGGATGAGTACAGGGATGCTGCCCGGCTGTGTAGGGATGAGATCAGGAAGGGTCAGGCGCAGCTGGAGCTGAACTTGGCAAGGGATGCAAAGAATAATAAGAAGGGCTTCTGCAGGAATGTCAGCCAGAAAAGGAAGGTCAAAGAAAGTGTACCCCCTTTGATGGGCAAGACTGGCAGACTGGTAACAATGGATGAGGAGAAGCTGAGGTACTCAACAACTTCTTTGCCTCAGTCTTCACTGGCAGCCTCTCTTCCCACACCTCTCGAGGTTATGGACTGCAAGACAGGGACTGGAGGAGCAAAGTCCCTCTCACAGTAAGAGATCAGGTTCAAGACCACCTGAGGTACCTGAACATATACAAGTCTATGGGACTGATGAGATGCATCCCAGAGTCCTGAGAGAACTGGCTGAGGTAGTTGCCAAGCCATTCTCCATCATATCTGAAAAGTCCTGGCAGTCAGATGAAGTCCCTGGAGACTGGAAAAAAGGAAATACTGTACTCATTTTTAAAAAGGCTTGAAAGGAGGACGCTAGGAACAACTGACCGGCCAGCCAAACCTCTGTGCCTGGGAAGATCATGGAACAGATCTTCCCAGAAACTATGCTAAAGCACATGGAGGACAGGGAGGTGATTTGAGACAGTCAGTCTGAGCCCCAAACTAGTCTATGATTCTATGATTTCTCAGCAGTCTGATTTTTTTTTTCCCTATGAAGGCAAAAAGTGTACTTGTGTGATCTAGTCATAGACTCACAATTAGTCTACACTCTTCATTTGAGGTTGTAAAAGCCATGGAGTGGCAGTCTAAATGAAGAGGTAGAGCAGTCCTTTTCAATGTGTTAATAGCTGATACCCTGTCTGTAGCTCTTTCATTTGTGCTTAGAACAAAGGACTGAGAATCAGAAACTGATTTTGCTACTTTATTCCATTCTGCATTTCCATTAAATAGCCCACAGGGGATAATGTAAACAGTTTTAGCTGTGGTAATATCTGTAAATGTTTGAAATTCTATTACAATTCCTGTGACCTGAGCTCTTCACAATCAGTGTTTATCACATTATTGTGATTTAGTGAATTGTGTCATCCTCTATTTGTTGATGAAAACTAAAATGCAGACAACAGTGTAGCTAAGAGTTCATAGGATACTTTGTGTAGCAGAGATTTGAACTCAAGTCACAGATTTGGAGCCGTCAGAGGAACAACTTGTTAAATGAAACCAGGTATTAAAATTAAACCTGATTTTATGAAGATTTTTCTTTGCCTTAGTTGGAGAATATGTAATAAATGCTCTGTGATGATCGCATTGTTGTGAAAAAATATCTGAAGGGGGGGAATAGGGAAATCATCTCTCATATAAATACAGAGCTCCATTTCTGCTCATGTGACTAACAAACCATTAATTCTAATAAGGTTGAACTGTGCTTAGTCTTGGGGTATGTTCGGTCATTTGAACCAGTATCTTTCTCAGTAGAGATGTAACAGAATGGTTATTAGTGTTTCATCTTAGTTCAACTTCACCTGGCCAGGGAAGATCCTGGCTGGACAGAAATGTGGGTAGTTCTCCTTCTCATAAACACCGAAAGGGCACAAGTCCTCAGAAATGTGGGATGGGATGACTTGTTTCAGAATAAAGCCCAGGGGTAAGATTATTTAAACAAACAGGAAAGTTTGGCTTTTAACCCCTTTTTTAATGCTGGACAAAATTTCAAGATCTGGTAAGTTAGGTTTATTCTGAAGCAGGGCATTTCATACCAGTCACAAATTCAGTACTTTCACACCCACATCTGAACTCAGCTGAAAGGCACAGCTTGTGAAGTAGGGAGTGTAGTAAACCAGCTAATTAGACTAAGGAAAACTGAATCATGGGGGTTACCTCTGGGAAGGCAAAAGATTGTGTGAAAGGAGGTATTTTCATGGGAAGGCAAAGCATGGGAGTGTTGAGAATGTCTCTCCATTCCTCTATAGTGCTCAGACCATGTAAGCTCCACTATTTCTTAGATGCTTGAAAATCATATATTATGTTTATATTCTGTGCTGATCAATTTTATTTATTGTTATATATCATGTTTGATAACTGGAAATAAAAAATTACTGAGAGAATTTTTTATGGCTTTAACCAAACCTCTGAAAGACAGTCATGTACATAAGTCTGAGAGAGATTGATTTAATGCACATAACTCAAGGCCTCGATATTGCTTAACAGTTTAGGTTCCTTTTGGCACCTGATACAAATTAACAAAATCTTAATGAAAATGCAGATGGTGATTTTACCATTACTGACTCATAGTGACCAAAACAGAAACTAGGAAAGATGAAGAGCCTGGAGGTAGAACAGCCATAGCAAAGCAATTATAGCGTGATGTGGGAAGGTAAGGCCTTGATAATTCCCTTGCTGTCTATGGAACTGTAATGGCCTCCTTGGTCTCAAAGACCATAAATAATAAGGATGAAAAATATCCCTTTGTGATAATAGACTTCTGTTTCCTAATTTTCATAGGGACACCAAGCAATTGCTCAGTAATTTTTCTACATTGTTCTGTCAGTCGCTGCAGGCATGTCGCTTGCTACTGTAACAATAACCCAGAAAAACAGGATGTGGCACAAAGCGTTATTAGATCAGCATTTCATTAGGAATATGAAATGATGGCATGACTCGCAAAGAATATTCAATACTTTGCACCTACTAAAGGGACTTGATGTCAGTGAAAAACGTAAGATCAGAAAGATCTTGTCCCTCAGATGTGTTCATAAGTACTGTATTATTTTAAATGGGAGAATAATTTATTCCTATCTTAAGTTGCATTTTTTTCAGGGCTAAAAAAAGCAAATATTTAATAGTACATGACAATTCAACACAATGATTTTCAGGAACAAAGTTTTACACCAAAGCTAAAAAAAACTTTTTAAAATTCATTGAATCACAAAACCTGTCAGCAAGTATGCATAGTCGACAGATGCCAGAGATTTTAAAAGAACACCTCAGGAGTATAAGCCTGCATCATAAAACCTAAATGAACTATTTTCAATAGTGTTCACTACAAAACAACTTAGGGAGGTTCTCCTATCAAGACTGAAGTTCTGGTAATTGAAGTTTCAACAGAAGACATTTTAGAAGAAATATTGACATTACAAATACTAACAAATCCCCAAGGCCAAATTTATATAAGTTATATATACTGAAGGAAGCAGGATGTACCATTGTCCTTTGCTGGGCCTCAGGCCTAGAGGGAGTGTAGGTAGAAAAGGTGCTTTTTTTAAAAACGGGACTCCTAGGAACACCTGAGGAACTACAGACCAGTAAGTCTGACTTTGTGTCAAGTGTTTTCATAGAAAATACACAGAAAAGTACAATTAGTAGGATGTGCTTATCACATTACCATACAATAATCTTACCATGCAGTCACATACCACGAACACAGCTTTTAAAGAGGGAAGCCATGCTTCAATCTGTATACAGCTTTCCTGAAGAGTCAGGGGGAATATGCATAGGAATGGTCAAGGTAACACTGTGTACTTTCATTTCAAATTGCTCTTGACAAGGTCACTCATCAAAGGCTGTCAAAGAAATGAAATTTTCAGAGAGGTTGAAGGACAGCCCTATTTTGAATTAACAACAGATAAAAAAAATCCACCTGTTGTAGGAGTATCTTATCAGTTTGAAGTTCTGGGAGATTGTCAGTGAAGCCACAGAATACTTTTCTGGTAGTTCACGATTCAACACCTAAACGATCTGGAAAGGAAATGAACATGGAGGTAGAAAAGCTTGTTGATATAAAATTATTAAGGATAGTTAAAACTAAAACTAACTGTGAAGAGCTGTGAAAGGATATCATGATAATAGAGTGGATAGGTGATAAATAATGCTACCCAGTACACATTTATATAATACCTAAACCTAAAAATGTCATACCTTTATTAGATATTATTAATCAGCAAAGAGATTAGGAAAGGCAAATAGAACTGAATCATGAGGAAAGCAATAGGGAACAATCAAACAAAAACAAAACCAAAACAAACAAACAAAAAACCCCGAGCAAAACCAACTGTGATCAAAAGACCTACAGCTTCAACATTGCTGTGCTGTTCTCATGTTCCTTCTCAAAAAGACAGAATGGAATTTGAAATGCTGCAACATGGGCACTAGGAATGATTACAAGTTTATTAAAGATTCACTGCAAGGAAGCATTAATAGTCTAGGATTTTTCAGTCTGTAAAAGACACAGCTAACAAGAGTTTATGACAGATCTCTTATAAAATCATGAACGACTCAACTAAAAGTTGAAAATCAGAAATTGATATTCATAACCACAAAAAAAAGCCAGAAAACAGTAAGAGAAGCCACAAGGAATATAATTAAATTATGAAATGTATTGACACAGTACAAACCATTGGGAACATATTTTTAATGACAGATTAGGCTAGGAATTATTTCAGTCTAGGCTAGGGAAAATTTCAGTTGACTATAATTTGGTTGATGCCTTGACTTGATTTTAATATCCAGGACACAAAGGTTAATTTCCTTTCTTCTACCAAAAAATACATACTAAACTTTAATGACAGAACTGGTTCAGAATTTGTCTTTTCATACAAGGGGCAGTATTTCTCCACAAGTCCATTAAACAATGTCAAAACATTGATTTAGTCATGTTTTTGAGGAAAAATGGGCCACTATTTCTAGTACATGTAATACTTGTATGATTATGTTTTTTAAAAAGAAATCTACCGCTACTTATAAAGCCAAATTATTTATGGAATTACATTGTCTGAATTAAAAGCATTTTATGCTTTCTACTTCTGTTATTTGATTCACATCTCAGACACATTTAGATGTTTTAACTAAGCCCCCAAAGAAATTATTAAATGCATATATGTTTAGACTTCCTTCCTAAAACAAACTCACAGCCTGTGATGTGATGTGATGATGACAGGAGGAAGAGAGCACAGCCCTCCTGGAAACTCCTGAGTCCCATGAGAAACATTTGAAGGGCTAAAAGTGTATGTTTTACCATTTCAGCCTTATGTATTATGTTTTGCTCTAATAGGTTGTGGGTTGTTTTCCTGTCTGTCTCTGCCAGCTGGTCTTCTCTCAGGAAGATCTCATATTCCCCTAGTTCCATATTCCTCCTTATGCTCCTTTCTTTTCTTCCTTGCATAAGATATTTCTTTGCTCTCCTTTCTTTTACTCCCTTCTTCCTCTTTATTTGCTGTAGAATTCATCGGAGACTCTTGACTGATTTTAATAGGTTTAGACTAGACTTGTCCTGTTGCTACAAGTCAGATTTTCCTCACCTAAAATTCTGAACACTTCTCACTTTGTTTAATATAGATTTTAGTGCTTGAGTATGGCTTATCCCAGTAGCCCACGTTCTGTCCAACCAAACACAGCTGTTCGAGTCATATTCTTCTCCTGCCATGATAATTATGACATTTCCTCTAAGTTGCATCAAATACAAACCTCTTACTTCACCTTATAAAACCTGTTTCCCTTCCCTGCTCATTTCTCATGTCCTAAAATCTTGTGATTCTCCAAAGCTGTCGCTCCACAGCAAATTTGATACCTCTACTGATTTCAGTGTTTATATTTTTCACATTCCTGAATATTTTTCTAGTTGTATCTTACAGTACTAAGCATGTTGTCCTGATAAAATTAATCATCTCCCAAATAAAAGGGGTCACTGAAAATGAAATAACTGAACTTTTCATGTGTCTGCATATCTGTGTTTGTATCTGCGTACACAAATGTTTTTACATCATAGAATCATAGAATAGTTTGGATTGGAAGAGACCTTTAAAGGTCCAACCGCCTCAGAATGAGCAGGGATATCTTCAATGAGATCAGGTTGCTGAGAACCTTGTCCAACCTGACCTTGAAAGTTTCCAGGGCTGGGGTATCTACCACATCTCTGGGCAACCTCTTACAGTGTTTCATCACATCTCACATCATTTGAGTTTCTCTTGCTGAGCTTAGAAGGTCCTCAGTTCAACACAGCATGATGTGTTGTTTATTTGTCATAATTGTCACTGCACTGGTAAACAAAGGTTTGGTATATGAAAATTCTCACCCTTCTAAAATTGCTTGCTTGCTTTAATCTTTCAAAACATTAACCCCTGTTTGAGAAAATAAATCCTTTTTCTTAAGCTCACTGTTGTGCTGCTGGTAACCTTGGAGAGCGTTTTAGAATATGTACTGGATGTGAGCAGAAAACATCAGATCAAACGAAGCTATCTCAATCAATTACTAGCTTTACTGCTGGGAAGGTTCAAAAAGAAGCTGTAGGGTTTTTCTGTCATAATCCCAACAAATGGAAAACTGATGATATTTCATATTTCAAACATTCCTTATTTTCCAGGTGTGATGGGGGAATATGAACCAAAAATTGAAGTCCATTTTCCTTACACAGTTACAGCTGCAAGAGGCACTACTGTTAAGATGGAGTGTTTTGCACTTGGCAAGTAAGTACAGATTCTTTCATAATTAGACATCATTGTTTATTAAGATGTGACATGCCTAACTTACTGTTTCATTATTTTGCTGGATTTCATTTTCACAGACAGTCCTTACTACACACTTAAAGTAACCAATTGACTAAGTAGCCAATTACTAATTCCCTGCCCAGCCATTTCTGTGGACAGTAATTCATTCAAGTTAAAAGAGTCTTTGTCAAAATGAAAAGTAATGTTCTTGTAAACAGAAAAAGGAAAGTTTTTTATTGAAATTTTTACCAGACTCATAGATTTATTCACTGTGCTACTATAAATCAGTGAATTAGATTTTATTCTGCCAAAATATCATGGTTGGAGAATAAACAAGATTAGTAGCTTTTTCCCCCCAAATGCATAGTTTATATGAAGCTACGAACGCAATGTTTTAAACATGTCCTAACGCACTCTGTGGCAGTGCCAATTCTCTAATTTCTATCTTACTTAATAGCACTACTAGAGAACAGGTGTTTAGTATTCATGTCAAGGATTTTTTAATGTTTATTGATAAATGAGTTGAGGGAGAGAAAGGTTTTAGAAATATCTCTTTGCTATTTCATACAAATTAAGAAGTGAAATTACTTCTATACACTATTCACATTACAGAATATAGGATGAAACTAATAACATTTCAATTTTGTTGTGGCAGTTGCTATTATTATTGTTGCCAAGAATAATGGTGGCAAGGGTAGTATACAGTCAGACAGAACTAAGAAAAAATTCTAGTGATTCAAAGAAATTATTTCTTCTGTACATGTATGTAGCTAAAAACAGGTCTTCCATCAATGATGTTTCACTAGAGATGTATAAACAAATACCAAGGGTAGGGTTTTTTTCAAAAATACCCCATCAAATTAACAAGAGGAAATGGCCTCAAGTTGCATCAGGGGAGGTTTAGACTAGATATCAGGAAAAATTTCTTTACAGAAAGAGTGGTCAAACATTGGCACAGGCTGCCCAGGGAGGTGGTGGAGTCACCATCACTGGAGGTGTTCAAAAAACATGTAGACATGGCACTTCAGGACATGGTTTAGTGGGCATGGTGGTGTTGGGTTGATGGTTGGACTTGATGATCTTAAAGGTCTTTTCCAACCTTAATGATTCTGTGATTCTGTGAAATTCTGTGGAGGGTGTTGAAAGAAATCTCACTGTACTGAATTCCTTTCAGTTCTTTTTTATAATGGTGCTCCTTTTGGACATTTCACCACCACCACCCAAAGCCATGTTGATCAATATCCTATATCCTGCTTGGTTTTCTAGTTCATAGCTTACCAAGGCACATACAGGTTCCTTACAGACTGGTTTTGATTAGGAAACAGTGGAAGGATTGGTAAGTCCTGTGGAGGAACTTCACAAATCAGTTAGTCTTGAGGGGTACTGTATCCTCCATACCAATTCTTCTTACTTCTTTCCTAAGTAGGAAAAAAAATGTAAGAGGAAAAGAGTTTAGAGCAATAATTTATTTTCCTGAGGATCACCACTCCAACTTCCTTGGCAGGTCTGTTTTTCCAGAACAAATTTTCAAAGCCTGTCTCTACTATCTGAGAGGGCTTTTAAAATGTTTCTGTAGTTGTTTTGACCTTCATGTATTATTGGTCACTGGATTTTTTTGTCCAGATTTTTCTCTTAACAGTTCCTATCTAACTGGCTGGATGAGATATCTCTTAAACCTGCTTCCCTTCTTGACTGTTCTTCCCGTTTGACAAACATCCACATACTCAGTGAGCAGGTCAAAAGAAAGTATTCATAAATAATTACAGAGGAATTCTGGAAAAGTATTTTAATTGTATCTATTTAGGCCCAGTGAAGTTGAAGGAGAGGCAAGAGACAACTGAACCAGTCCAAACAAGATGTGGGAGACCATAGTCCACATACAGGGAGCCATTAAACAACAACAGCAGCTTTTGCAAATTTATTCCCGACTTAAACATAAGGAGCAGTAGTTCAGAAAGCACATGTGAGGGGAGAACCTCTGTAGGGTAAAACACAATTCTTGCATTTTATATAGTAAAGATAAGGAAAGAAGTACATGAGAGAGGGTAGAAAAGCAATAAATTGAGAGATTCTCTGAAATGCTGAAATATATGAGGAAAAAAGCTGTTCTGTACAGGCTGGTGGCTCCAGGCTCTCTCCTGTCAACAACACTCACTAATTTTCTGCCAGGTCAATAGTTGGCAACGAGGCCCTTTTAGACTCCTGGCTATGGCTGAGGCAGTAACCAACATGTTAGCTTCTGTTTTCATCATTTTGCTGGAATTAAATTGCAGTTGCTGACAGATTACAAGTCGACTGTCACTTTCCAATGAAGAGGAAGTATGCCACATGCTGTCCTTTCCAACCATCAGTGACAGGCAAAAAACAGAGCTACCGATACCTTCCATCAGCAGCACCCTGGGATTTAGTAAACTCTCGCAAAAATAGTCAGTCACTATTCAAACAGCCACACAAGGAAAGCGAAGGTTGACAGGAAAGGCTTCAATTAGCTTATTTCCATGTTCATATTTGGTGTTAAACTTTAATAAACAAAAAAACAGAAACACCTGAACCATCAAGGAATTTAAGGTTATCTAATAAATTGACCCCATTTGCTGCTATTTTAATGGGCAGCTATTTTTACCATGCACCTTCCTTATCTTCTTTTTGCAGCCATTAATGCACAATCAAATCAGCTGAGTTGAAATTGCTTTCAACCTGATATGGTAATAATTACATGAATGACATTTCAGGCTTCATTTGAAACCTGGAGGCTGAGGTGGGAGGTAGAAATACATCAGATTTTCTATTCATTTTAATCGTTTTCTTTTTTTGCCCCATCTCTTACTCCCAAGAGCTTTTACAGATCTTTTCTTGTTACACTGTGATGGGTCCCCATTACCAAACTGAATCAGCAACTAATTTGTTCTTCCTTTATTTAACATTTTGAGATTTGGAGGTTTGAATTCTTATTGTAAATAACTCAGAAGTTATTACAATCTCAAAAGCGATGTGTTGCTGTTTTTCTCATGCTTTAATTTGGCTGTCAAACACTTGCTCTTCTCTCTCTGCTGTAATTGTGAGAATGACAGACATTCCGGTGAGATTTCCTGAAGTAGGCATTTGTCAAATATTCCAGAAAGAGCCTAGTCTTTAGTTACAGATTAGTGATTTATTAATAGTGTTTATTTAGAACTGCCAGTCACTATGGCTGCAGGAATTAAATAACTTGGAGCTGTGCAGCTTTTGTCTCCAAATTAAAATCAAATGTCTTAATCGCTTGACTGGCAGAAATTCTTTGAGAGGGATTTTATTCTAAAACAAGCAATATGTAGCTGGTCCAGTTACAAGAGTATATATTATGTTAGTGATGCAACTTATAAATAAACTTTGTTGTTGCTAAAGAATTTAAAGTAATATGGAAGTGAAATACCTCAAAATTATTTTATATTAGATAATGCTGCTTATAATGAGCATCAGGCATTGGCTAAGAAATCTGCATATATCCATGAACTACTGCTGAGGTATAACAGAAGACATGACAGGGGAGTCAAATAAAGTTTACTATATATATATCAGAGTGTGCATTTTGCAATTAGTGATGTTTTGTGACATGTGTTGGACATTTATGCTAGCCCACTTTTGTTGACAGGTTGTTTTTAAAGCCATATTCACTGTCACATCCACACAACAACTTGTGTTTCGACTACATCTATGTTTCATCTATAACTGTGTATATAGCATATACATGTTTTCTGCCATCCATTTAACTATGTCATTTTTATTAGGAACATCTGAATTTTTGTTTGTTTCCTAACAAGACAGGATCATATTTTTAAAAAAAAGAATAATTAAAGAAATCACTGGCAACAACAAAGTGTTAACATTTTCGGTTTTTTAACTTTTCATAAGAACAGAACTATATCTTTTTAATTTACATAATTGCTAAATCCTGATTAAGATTTACATTAAGCATTGTTAAAATAATCAAATAATAATAGAAAAAAGAATACATCGCCTTTAAAACTTATTGAATGGAAAAATTCAAAACATCTACATTAAAAAAATAAATCTAACCAGTAGTATGTTAATATTTGCCTTTGAGTAATACAATTTTCACTGCTTGTATTTTCTGTTTTTAAAAAGACAAGCTATTTTTTTTAAGAAACAAATAAATGATCTTATTTGTAATAAGGTTGTTGTTTGTGATCCAGATAATCCCGGGTTTCTAACAAGTCTATAATTTCAATGTCTGTATTGAAGTTTATTATGTAAGCCAGGAAGGTAGATCATGGCCTTGTTCTTTGGGTAAGTTCTGGTGAAGAAGGCATGATTTTCCCAGCTGTCACTCTTGCACAGCTCACATCATTGTTGGCTTTTCCTGCTCCAGAAATGCAATTTCTCAAGCATTGCCTTCTGTCACAGCAGGTTGCTATTTGCATTTTCTCTCAAATATTACTTACTTAGCTTCAAGAACATCTGGAGGCAACTGGTTAATTCTTTCATTTCTTTTTTCATGTACATTTTAAAAAGGAAGGATTCTGATGTCTTCATTTAGCTCCCCATTAAAAAGACATGAAAGTGATGGTGCTGATAGGTAAAAGGACTTTAAGTACTGTCCCCACCACGTGACATGTTCATTAATGAAGCACTTCCAGTGACTGCCATCTGAGCATTCTTTAACACTCCTGACTTTGGAGTCTAGCTATGTCATAAGTGACTTTAATACTATTATTTTAACATGGGACTTAAAAGCGGTCATGGAAGGAAATAGATGGGGTTTTTTTAAATCCTGAAAATGATCAAGTTTTCATAGTTCGAACAATGATATAGGACTGGTTTGTTGAATTTCACAGGAAAAGCTGTAAGTTACAACCCTCTCCAAAGAGCACAGACCCTTGCCCTCAGAAGAAAGCAAAAATAAAGGAAGTGTCAGAAATATATCACTTTTTGTTTCTTTTTTTTTCTCTCTTTTTTTTTTCTCCTGGCATATAACTCTAGATTGACTTCTTTTTTCCCTTTCAAATAATTCTTCAACATCCACTCTTTCACACAGATTTTTTTTAATGTCAACTTATATATAATGTACACATGGTATCTGACCCTCACATTTCAGTCTTTTCCTCACTGCAATTTTGGTCATGCATCACACCATACAGCAGGTTCTATTTTATTCTCTGTATAAACCTCATAATTCATTGGTTTTCTGGGGTTTTCTGGCTCCAGCCAGAAAAAAAAAAAAAACACGAAACAGTTTGTATTATGGTAGTGCCAACAGCCAACTTTGAATGAGTAATCATATTCTATTTCTCATTAGAACAAATTAGAGGATGTGGGTTATTGCTGTACTTGTAGGTTACCAAAGTTTTCAATCTTTGCTTTTAAAATAGGATCCCTGGGCCATGTAGACTGCCAAAAGGATTGTTTTGCTAAAAAAATTAAGTTTTATACATCATTTTTTTCACTATGGTTATTTTTAAACCACATAGATCAACACAAAGAGATTTTAATCAAAAGAATCAATAGAGAACAGAGCTGACAGACAATTTTTCTTACAACCCATATGCTTGTTTTTCTATATTTTTGAGAGACTGTTTTATGCTTGTGCTATTTCTGTGTGACAGTAGCTTCTACACAGTATATCAATATTCTTTCTAAATGCTAGCTGACTTTAGTAATGTCAAGACTATGCTTTTATTGTGAAGTGTTCTTAGTTAAAGATAAGACTAAAATAGAGATATTGAGTTCCTTTTATGACTGAATTATGATGTGGCTGTTAAGATAGAAGCATTGTTCATGCTGTTATATTTAATGTTGCTTTAATAATTCTATTGTAAATTTTGTTTTGAAGAGATTTATAGCTCAGTCATTTCATCTGTAATGTGACTTGCAAGATTTTACATTTTGCTTTCTAAATAAAATAAAATTTAAAAAATTTTTTTTTTTATTTAAGTCACACAAGTGAATGAAATTTAGTGACTAGTAATCTAGGGAATGTCTAAAATGTTCTCTTGAAACAATGAACTCTGAATCAATTTTGATTAATAAATATCTCAAAGGTTTAAATCCATGGAATATAGGATTTTATTTTATCTCCTTGACCTGATTTTCTTTTAACAGAATTTTCTAAAGGTTCTTCAATTAAAAATGCTATTATTTATTTTATGTCACTATCAATATTTTCATTGCAGACTACATACATATAGAGAGTGCTTACTGAAGATTTTTCAATACACAGAAATAAAAGCAAAAATGTTTGGATAAGTGAATATGATATCTAAGCAAAGATCAGGGTGATGATATAAAAAATCTTTATGATCCTATGAAGGAAATTTGACTGTAACTGTGGAGAATTGCATGAGGTATCTGAAGAAGTTATTTTTGCTGGTGTCGCTCATTAAGACAATGACATAGCGTAATGGCTATAACGAAGGCTTCTAGATATTTCAAATCTTTTCGCAGGTGTAATAGACTTTGCAAGTCCACATGTTAAAAAGGATGTTTCTGTGAGGTCTGGTCAGTGTTTGGCAAAGGAAGAAAGTCATTTCAGAAAAGAAGGAAGGTTAAAGGCACCCAAGACGTGCATATTTGCTCAAAGGTTTTATAGTTCCTTTGTTCCTTTCTTTTCTTCCTCTGAACTTTAGCTACATGTGATTTTTGCCAGGAACACAAAATTCATTAACAGTAATTCTATAATGAGTCACAGATCCAGGTTGCACACTTCGCCAACTAACACATGCAGTTATCCATTTGCTCCCTCAGCACACGTGAATAGAAGTTTTCAGCATTGCACTGTGTTGTTTCTTAAATGCAAAGGACAAAACTCAACCCTCTGTGCTCTTCAAATTTGTAAAATATGTTTTTTCCTTTCAAATCACCAGTTAAAACTATGCTCCTGGTCTTCCATAGATTTCTCCCTGGCTTTTATCCTTTTATTGGGTAATCTTGGCAAATACAATATTACCTATCATCAGAACTGGTATTCATGTGCTGGCTGTAGACAATAAGACTTTTCCTGGCTTCAGACCTGGCAGAAGGCATCTCCTGCTATAAAGTGTGAAGAGAAGCAGACAAAACGTTCACAGAATCACAGAATGATTAAGGTTGGAAAAGACCTTTAAGATCATCAAGTCCAACCATTAACCCAACACCACCATGCCCACTAAACCATATCCTGAAGTGCCACATCTACAAGTTTTTTTGAACACTTCCAGTGATGGTGACTCCACCACCTCCCCGGGCAGCCTCTTCCAACGTTTGACCACTCTGTCTTTAAAGATATTTTTCCTGATATCTAGTCTAAACCTCCCCTGATGCAACTTGAGGCCATTCCCTCTTGTCCTATCACTAGGTACTTGGGAGAAGAGACCCACATCACCACAACCCCCTTTCAGGCTGTTGTAGA
>NW_010533955.1:0-29039 GCF_000687285.1 Phaethon lepturus
TCTTAACCACCAAACTCATTGCACCAAGGCTAAGGCTTGACGAGAGCTTCAGGAGGAAGGCAGGGCAGGGAGGGGGAAATGCACCACCACAGGTAGTCTGATGTGCTGATATTTTGTTGGTTCCAAATCTCCCGTCTGAACGCTGCGTCGTCTGAGGGCTGCAAACTCTCCTCTGGCCAAGTGGCATGATGCAAGATGGGAAGCAGGAGAGTTTGGTTCGTAGTGAATAACATAATCAAACAAAAAGATAGGTCTCATCAGACACTATGACACAATAGCCGTAAGGATCTTAGTATTGAGCTGGCCTGACACAAAAGATTTAGTATCAATTTAAAAATCAAAGTGTTCTGCCCTTTTGGAGTCTGCTTTTCCTCACTTGTTTCCTTGAAAGGGTTTGAAACAAACATTCAATTTTTTCAACACATTTAAGGATCATTACAAATGATGAAATATTTGTAAAAAAATATGACAGTGCTGAATAACCTTAATCCTTTCTTTTTAATTACCTCTGCCTTTTTCATTTGTTTATATAAAGCTATGAACAGTCTGAGAGCACCTGGTTCATTAAGTTATTTGCCTAAACACAAGAATGTGGTAAAAGTGTAAAAGAAAAAAAAAAATTACGTGCAAAAAGTGACACACACACAGACACGCAAGTGTTAACATCCTCTGTGCGTGGGAGGGGGTGTATGTGTGCTTCCCTGGCAGACATCATTCAGTCTCGCTGCTGGCCGGACCTGTGAGCAGGAGTAGCCACAGATGCATCCCTCCAGCTGGGATGGGGGCACCTCTGCCTCAGAGGCCACCTGGAAGGAGGAGGGCACAGGTCCTGGAGGTCGTGGGGTCTGGCATCTCCTGTAGCATCCACAACAGTTCAGATTTAAACTTCTGTAGAAATCTGTCTGGCGAGATCCCATCTGGTTTTATAACACAGACAGTATTAATAACAACCAAAAGTGAAACATTCCTTAAGATGTTAGGATTAAAAGAGCAGAGGATGGCTATTAGAGCAAAGAGTGTCACCTTGATGACAAATATAAAACAACATTGACAGCCTGGAAGGAAAACAAAAAATTACATTTAGTGTTGTGTTTCGGTCCCCACAAGAATTCCACTACTACTTTAACTAGACAATGTAGACTTTCAGTAAAATCCTTTGAGTCATAAAATGCCTCATTTAAAGAGAAAATAAATCAATAACTTCAACTTCCTATGTGCTTTTACTTTACTGTCTCTATTTAAATGCATAATTTGACTACAATACCAGCATAACGTTCCCTATAGAGGGAATTGCAGAAGAAAATCGTAACCTTTTGAGTGTGTAGGAGGTGGAGAGAGAGGGGAGGTGGGTCTTCCACCATTTTTAAAGGAAATGGCATTCTCTAGCTGCCTAAATAAATTAACTTTACAGAAATAAAACTGTGCTCTGGAGCAGATTCTGACTTTAAAAGATTAAACCTGATTAAAATCAAACATACACTGAAAAATTAGTCCCGGGAATTAAATAGTAGAGGTATCAACATTCTCTGCATGTTTGCATCTTTTATGCAAAGATAAATAAGAAGCAATTGGGAAAGGGCATCCAAAAAAAGACTATAAAAAGAATGACAATAAAACCACAAAATACAACTTAGTTATTTCTTCAGTTTAGAAAGCTAATTCAGAGAGGGCATGTCATCACCCCACATGCCTCCTCAATAATATTAGTTATTTGTAATTTGCTAGGGACTTGAGGAACATAGGACATGCAAAAGTTATTAGAGCCCCTGAATACCCAAACTTTACAAACCCACTTACAAGGCAATAGATGATATTTTGCAAAAAAACAGACAGGAATAAAAAAAAAAATGGTGTGGCAACATATGATACGGTGAGCAGTGCTTCCTCCTTATTAACAAGACCACCATTGTCAACGTTCTGGTAAATAAATTGAAAGTGTCTTCATGAAAGCGTCCATGTAGTTTTGCATGTACTTATGGGGAATTCTAGCTTGGTACACAATCACTGCCCTTACAGGACTTTAAAATTTATATATGATGAAACGATCTACAAAAGCACTGTATGATATCAAATGCCCTTTTTTATGTATGGCTTTTCTACCAAAGATCCTGTTCTTCAATAAGGATTATTTATACCCTTATTCCTTCATCCCGGTTCCCTACCTGACTGTCTGCTAGAAGCCCTGTGGAGGATTTTGCCTACCAGAGAGATAAGGAAATTAGTGGGAGACAAGTAATGTTTTCTTGCTGACTGCAAAAAATGACCTCTGTGACTAAAACATCAGACAAACATAAGTACTGATGGGAAGGCAATTATTTACAGCTAAGTGTGACCGAGGTACTCAGAAGACTTCAAAGTTGGGGTCTGTGCTACAAAAGCAGCAGTACTCAGAAGGAGATTCAGAAACATGCAAGGACAAATCCCAAGCAGGGGAAATGCCCGAAGAGGTTTATCAGTTTCCACAAATTATAAGCGTGCTGTCATATGCTAATGTGATTAAGGGTGTCAATGGTGAAACTCTTCAGATCTTCAGAGGATGTAACTGAGCTGAAAAAGCAAGGATGCAACCCAACACTGAGGCTAAATCAGTTTACAGAAGACCCTGATCTGAAATGCAAAGGTCTGAAATTACTTCTCCTGTCATGAGTTGGTTACAAGTGAGCTAGCCACTGTGGGGAGAGAGCTGAGACAAGATGCTGAGTGTGCTGGACCTTGCAGCAGCATCTTTGCAATATGTAGCCCTGGTTTTACCACCTGCCTCTTCACGGGGACACACGGGTATTTACCACACTTGTTGCATTGTATTGGCCCAATATGCAGAGACTTTTTTTGCACCTTAACTTAGGGCCTTGCCTGTGCATTCATGAAGTGGACCGCAAAGCCACAGCGGAGGCTTGGGTACCGCTGTGGGGTGACTCCTCCCTTGGTCGTGCCTCCCAAGTGGTACTTTTTGACATTACAGTCATGCTCCTGAGAGTTTCTGCAAATTCCTCCCCAGCCTTCCCTTAGCCCCGTGTGCTGCTGTGCCCTGCGCGGGCATGAGGGTCCTGGGAATTGTATGAGTGAGATGCAGCCTAGCCCACACTGTAGACATTTTTGAGGGTGCTTTTTTGGCTGCTGAACTCCTCAAAGATGTATGTCTCATAAACCTCAGCCATTTCAGAAGGTTGTTTAATTGTTGGTTTTAGTATATTTCTCTGCTAACTTTTTTTTTTCCTTTTTTTTTTTTTTTCTTTTTCTGGATGACGTTTTGTTATGAGGTTTTTCCTCTACTATTGCTTTTACGTGCTGTCTCCCTTTCATTTATTAGGCCTTTACCTGCTTTCCTGTCACATATTTAATTTAATGTTCTTAAAAATGGCATCCCAAAACATTCATCCAGGCTGCAAGTGCCAGTTTTTCAGCTTGCTAGTAGCTTTGATCCCTCAGTCAGCTTCATGGACTGTGAACGAAAGGGACTAAAGTGTCTCAGCACACTTCACATGATTCAATTTCACCTGAATAAAAGCAGCCTCTGTCCAGCCGAGATGCAGGAGATCTCCACTTGATATATTTATTTACTGGCACATCAGAAAGGTCTGTCTTGAAGGAAAGCTACAGAAATAGGGATAATTGGGAGAGAATAGAGAGAATAAAATAAATGCTGATGCTTCATTCTCAGCCTGTTAGTGTGATTCAGCAGTTCTTCCCTGAGGTCTGTGCACAAGGAAGAAAATGCTAAAACTGACAGAGACAAGGTAACTCCTTAATGGCAGGTTCTGCTCGCACTGTGTGAGTGTGATGCATCCACCTGTGCCAGAAACACAGCCACGGCAGAAAAGCTCTGTTACTTTTCCTGGTAAAGCTTCCCTGAATTTTTGGAAACTAAGTTTATGTAAATACAGCTCTTATAACGATGATGTTTAGTTAACCCTCTAATTAGGTATGCTCATTAAGAATGACCTAGAAACAGCAAAACTGAATTTTACAGACAGAACTAAGCAAATGACAGCAATCTAACCAAAACAAGAGAATGAATAACAGTGACAAAACCCCAGGGTTTTACTAATGTTACATTTTTGATAACCTAAGTATGAAATAATTAAAGAAAAAAACGAATAAAAATTGTATTTGTTAATCACTTTACATTTAATTAGCTGGACTTTTCAATAAATCAGGAAACAACTTAGGTTGATCACAAGAACTTGATAAACACTTGTTTTCAGAAGTTGAGAATTTACTTATTTTACTAAAGAGAAACTTACCTTAAACTTTAGGTTAGCTTTGCACAAACTAAGGAAGAACTACATATGGACATCCAACCCTGATTGTGCTAACTATGAAGGGTTTCCCTTGTTTTTTTTTGAAATTTGTCTTTCTTTTAACATTCATGCACTTCATGTTGACTGTCCAGATACTCTAAAAGGAATTTATATCCATGTGAATGTTATCATTAATCTATTATATCCAATTAAAATATAGGTTCCTAGATGTTCCTTTTTATGCAGGATTTTTTAGTGCTGATGAATGTTGACATTTTGTATGGATTATTTTGCCTTTTAAATTGAGTGGATCACTGGATAATCTAGCATAGGCTTTTATATAACCAAATAGTAGTTGTCATCTAGTTATTCTTTCCTTCAATGCATAATTTGATTAATCTTCTGAACTAAAAGAGAAATTGAAAAGTACAGTAAAGACAAATACTTGCCCAGTTCACTTGGCTGCAGTGATACAACTGAGTGACTTTCTCAATTAAAATTTTTCATCTTTAATATTCAGTCATAATTGTTATTGTACATTTCTGAATGCATTGCAGACCTTTCCATAGTACTTAACATTTTGTCCCCTTGAAGATAATGAATGACAATTACTGTAATCATATCACCATTTGGTCTTCTAAACAGTTAAAAGATTGAGTTGCTTAATTTCATCAGAATTTTCTTTCTTCCAGTCTTCAGTGGAATGTTTCAGTTTTTAAGCTGACTTCTTTTTTTTAAAAAAATCTCTTAAGACTGCAGATGCTATTCCAGAATGGATCTCACCAATGCTATAAAGACATGTAATATCACCTTCTAAAACTAATACCCTCTCTTTGGGTGGAGGGAGTAGGCAATCAGGAAAATATTAGGGAGGAATTCGTTTGTGAAAGTTGAAGGTATTTTGTCTTCACAAATATCTGTGCAGTAATTCAGCATCCAATCTCCTGTGCAAGAAGCAGTAAGGAATTCTCTCAGGCTAAAATCCTCTCCAGATTTACTTTGGAGAATGCATAGTTCCTCACACCTTTCTGGAAAGGTTATTAAAATTCCAACTAATTAAAAAATAAAAGTTAATTGAATCTGAAGTGGGCTAAGTCTCCCAGTGACCTGTTCCAAATGAGAAATAATGAGATTTTCTGAAATTAGGAGATGAAACTGAGTCTATTCTGTGGAACTGCAGACTGAATAAGTACAATCACTTCATCTGCAAAGCACTGCATCACCAGAAGCACTTGCTGTATTTCCCTTAAGTAAGAATCAGGAATGAAGGGTAGAAGTTAAAAGAAAAGAAAGGCAATATTCTTTTCTGCTTGATAAAGTATCTCTTTAATGTATTGAAAGGGTCTTTTTTCTCTGTTGATTCAGTACACACAACAGAAAATTCATCAGACAAAAAAAAATATTCCTGAAGAGCCAGCAGACAAGGCATGGTTTCTGTGACATCAGTGAGATTTTGCCATTGATTTCAACAGCACTAGAATCTCACCTTCAGGAGACTTCACTTGTACTTTCTTTCTTCACTCTTAAAAACATTTTGTGAAAGAAAATTTAGAAATTATTTGGGCTATGGAACTTCTATTTCTTTAGAGCACGGTCATTCACAGCACAGCAAATTCTGCAGTCAGAAACATTTCACTTAAATTTCTTTTTTTAATTTCTTCTTACTATTCTCAGTAAGTGCCACATTACCATCTTAAATCAACCAGCAGATGTTACATAGAAATTTGTTGAAGAAAAGCATTCAATACCTTTCATTCCTAGGGATGTTGTTGCTTTTAGGGAGACTCTGAATTGCATGTACCTAAATAATGTGACTTTGTTTAAAATGTAATGAGCTACTATTAAGTTCACAAGGCACCATCTTAGTACAGCTTTACTGAATTCCTTTTCATTATTGGATTTTCTTTATGAGAGAACCAAATGAATTATCCAAAAGATTTCTATATAATGTAAAATTATTCCCCAAAGTCTACTAATAATCCCAGGGCAAAAATTATTCAGTATAAGGATTGTGATAAATGTCCTCTAAAATTCTCATATAAGCTTCAACCACTTCACTTTTAAATATATAAATATGTATTAAAATCTTCTCCGTCCAAAATAAATGATTAATCCAGGTACTGACATTCAGTTGCTTTAAAAAAAAACAGGTGAATGGGATTTGAATCTGGTGGTAATCTTGATCTCATGTCTCTGATTTTGCTACAAAAGGCCTTTGCATGAGTTTCAAACAGTAACATTATATACTGCAAATGTTGATTTTTAGTTTCACATGTTATCCCTTTAACATATAGCTGTGCCTTCAAGACTGCATGTCCCAGCACACGTGTCTATACATGAACTGGTGATGAACCTACTAGTAACATAAAGAAGATCTCCAAAATGGCCTTGCAGCAAAACTTAAGGGATCCAGAGTCTATCGGAACACAGGCTTTTGTGTAAGTTGCAACCCCTTGAATGAGACACTCAGATATGAGCCAGCAAATCTGGAACATACAAACGTAAAATTCTACTATACCAGCAAAGCAGCTGTATTTTTATCTTGGACACAGTCTGAAATCAGAGATGGTCGTGCCACTAGGCAAAGGTGAGACTTTCACTGAATCCCAGGTGGAAGTGCTTGCAGCCTCCTGTGCAAATAGAGAAATTTATGCTTTAATAAAAAAAAGTGTTTGGAGAATGCAGTTTGTGTCCTTTAATTACCTGAGAAGGAGTAGTCCATGAAAAATGGAGGTTTTGGTGAAGCTAGAGCTAAAAGCTCGATGAACATATAATGTGAAAGATGTTTTTAGTGTTTTGTTTTCCCTTCCATAACTATGTTATTTTCTATCCAGACGAAAGACTGAAGAATTATTTTGCCAATTACTCAGGATTGTTGGATTTTTTCTCTGTCTCTTTCTCTCACTAATTTAGGTTAAGTTTTCCAAGTAAGAAATAATGCCTCAGGCTTGCTCCTGAGATGGAAAGGATAAGATATTTAAAGTTTATCTTGACCCTCCAGGTATTAGAGTAATCCACTCTAATGCATCCTTAAGGGCTGTGATTGCTTCATTCTCTTGGTAGCTTAAGAGAATGAAAGTATTTTTATCTAACTTTCTCTCTTTTACCAAAAAGTCAGAGAACTCATGACAAAGTCAATGATGGTACGAAAAAGACAGAAATACTAGACATTTTCTGTGACACATGTTTACATTCTTTTTGGAGATCAATTAATTATCCTGTGATGTTGTTTTACAACCTTATAATAGTTGACTAAGGTACCCAGTCTTCAGCTCATGGTGACTGAACAGTAGAGAAAAATCAAAAGTAGAATATCAGAGCAAATGTGTAGCATGAGTGAAGAACTGACCCAGTTCTTTTAATTCTGTGTGGAGATATTTGCATTTGGAAGGAAACAGAGTAGAGCAGGCATATGACAGCTATGAAAAAAAGAAGCAAAAAAGAACAGGAGGAAAAAAAAGAAACTCCAAAACATTCAAATGATGAAGAAATTGAAGGTGGCAGGATCAGGAATCAAGAGATAGTCAGGGCAGGATCATTGCCTCTTCATCCTTGAGCCAGTGACTGCATCCTGTAGGCTGAAGAAAAAATTGCCTTTAAAGAAGATATCTGAAACAAAAAAAAAAAAAAAAAAGGGAAAAGTTTCAATACTGATTATATAGGCAAATTTATAAGTTTTATTTATTTATTTATAAATGCAAGAGACAGCAGTTAAGGTGAACCAGATTGGTGATAACAAGGGCTGGGATATCGGCAGAGCCAAAGAATGGCATCAGATATGACTTGGAAAGAAGAGGCATATAGGAGCACTGGTGAACCAGAGAAGTCATATTTGATGCCTATAGCAAGAAGAAAGGGTCCCTTTTTGTCATTGTGGTGAATCAAAAGGAAGATGCAACAGCATTATGAAAAATGTGAGTAGAAGAGAATTGTTCAGTCAAGGCCATGGAATATAAAGCTGAGTTAGTAAAGGACTGAAAGGTATGACACTGTAGCATGAATATGGTGGTAAGGGTGGATATTAATTATGATAGAAGTACTGGGATTCAGGATGGAGTTGCCTTTCAAACGGACAGTGTCACTGAGGACTGCACAAAGATTTCTCTTTGCTCACATTCTACACACTGGGAACGGTAGGAAAGACCAAGGCTTGGAGGTGGACCAGCATTTCTAAAGCAAGGAAAAACTCCAGAGTCCCTTGAATCAACACTGATGCAGAAGCTTTAGAGACCTTATCTCCAGAGACACTTGGGATGCAGATGCAAGTCACTACAAGCAGCATTACAGAAAATCATATTTCACTTATGTAATGTGAAGGGTGGGAAGCTGATGTTTATCACTGACCTCAGAAAAGTAATTTCACTTATCTGCTCCAATATATTTTACACCTCATCCCTCATTTGAACATTTAGACTAAACTGATCACAGTATGAACTCTCAGATGTTTTTGTGCATGTGCATGTTTGTACACACTCTCATGTCAAATAGAACCTAGGTTTCAGATATTTTTTTTTCTGTGAACTAAGTCTGAAATAACATTTGTGCACATTTCTCTTTCTGAGATGGTATGTGGGGGGAGTTTTGCATGTTTTGCAGACACTGACATCTCTGTGACACATAAGAGACTTTTCACAACAGCGTGAGTACAGAACTAGCAGGGCTATTGCATATGTGCAATGAAACTGTGAGCTCAAGGAAGGATTTATATCTGCCATTGAATTAGTGCAAACTAGAATTCATCGTGCCTGGAGTTGTAAGTTAGTGCTGGAGTAATGGTAAATCAGGTGTCTAATGTCACCATATAATTTTCAAACAAAAAGAAGAGGAAACACAAAGCATAGGAACTCCCAGAGGAGGGTCAATAATGCTGCAGAGAGCTGGAGCCATGAACCCAAATGCAGCTGGGTGGTTTGTGTCCAGCCAGTGGGTTTTCTCCGTATCAACACCAGCGCACGTGCGAACACAGCACACAAGCTGGCATCCTTCTGGAAGACTCTCCACTGAATGAATGTGCTGCAGGAAAGTGCTGTGTCTGCCTGACAACTGAATAACAGCCTGTGGTTCATCGTGTGGCCAGTGTCAGGAAAAAACCACACACATAGTTTCAGCAAAGCACTGAAATGGTCCGGCCAGTAAGGTCAGTAAGAGAAATATTTAAAAAGTGGTTCTAGTAATCCTCTCCCTGTGATTTGGGTTAGAGGTCAGGAGGTACTTTCCATGAAGGATGGCAAGAACTTAAATATTCATAATTTTAGAGCCTTGTGACACTGTCAGCCATCCCAGAAGATTGTTACTTGAAATCAATTGGTTTTGAAGAAAAGGGAAGCTGGGGATCCCCATATGCCAATTCATTCATGAATGCAGTTTATTGCAGAGTCTGAGAGATTCAGGTCAGCAGTGAGAAATGTGCTTGTTTAGTGTGGCAGGCTGCTGCCTCGTTACCATACTTCTGCTAGTGTTCCTAAAGGGAGGGTACCTCTCTCAAGACGAAGATTAGAAGCTGGCCCTTGTGAAGCAAAGGTTTTAGCAGCTGAAACAGGGTAAATTCTCAGTCTTGGGAGGCAAAGATGCACAGAGGGGTGGGAAGGAAGCAGCCTGCTTGTAATGAATCATGTCTAGTTTACTAACATGCAACAGATGATGAATTGTAGCTCAGCATGGCAGATGTGGGTTATCCAATCTGAAAAGAGTTTATGATTTTTGTCATGGGGTGAAGACTAACAGCAATGCTTAGATAAGTGAGACCTTGGCTGTATCTGCCCATCTCTTGGGGAGCATCCATGCACAGAAGTGTGCAGAATTGTGAGTCCACAGAGAAATCACCCCATGCTGCCCCAAGATGTTGGGTGGCCAGAGCAAGCACCTGGTCACCCAAGGCCATGGCACCAGTGGCTGCTGGAGGGGAAGGTGAGGCACTGGCCTGAAATGGGGTGAGAGTGAGTCACAGAATAGAGGTGAAAACCTCTAGATTGAACTTTCTATCTACCCACTATACCCACCCCACTTAATAAAAGAATTGTAAATTTCAACCCAGTGGGTGGTGCGGGTCTGTCCTTTCAGTGAGCTCATCTTTCATTTCCCCTGTGACATCCTGGCTGAAAAGCTATGCTGTGACACTGGTGCTGAGAAGATGTATTTTGCTCCTGGAGACTGCAAAACACTGGGGAAAGCTTACAGAGTGCCTGGAAACTGATCTTGGCTGAAGACAGGCAAGCTCTGACAGAGCAGCAAAAACTGTCATTGAAATAAGGTATTGGAATAAATAAGAATTCATTCTGCCAGTCTAAAATTATCCTAACTCAGACCTGAAGTTTCTCAGTAAACTTCGGAAAACTCAGGGTAGCGTGTGACAAAAGGAACAGCTGGTCAGTTAATGTGAGACATGGATGGGAAGCAAGTATCTAATGTGCCATTTAGTTTTTATGGCTGCATATAAGATTACACAGAAATTACCTTGACCTTCTTTAAGCAAATAAATTATTAATCATTAAGCTACACTGTTTTATGTTTACGTTCAGTTGCAAAACCTTTAATCTTCCTGGATCTTTCATATTTTCTCTTCAAAATATTTACGGTTTTAACAAATGCTTGTAGATTCTCTTTTATCAAAGAAATTAAGGCAGATATTTTGCTAAAAGAAATGTAGAGGGATTAAATTCATAATTAGCTGGAGATAATCTCTGAGAGGAAAAGAAAACGCTATATAGTGCTGAAAGGAGAAGATTTACTCATTATTTTAGGAGTATTGAGCTGAGACAAAATCAAACGATGAAATCTTAGTGCCTAAATGTGGCTTACATTGGAATTTTGCAAAGTCCTCAGTGAAATTTAACAGAAGATGTATAAGAAATTAATGATCAGCTACTAAAACACATTTTATGAAAGTTTAATGTGCAGATATAAAATGGCTGGTACTTGTTTTCCTATTGTTTGAAACTGCAGTGTCAACCTCAGTTCTTTTTCTAAATATAGGAAAAAAACATGAAGAAACTAATGAAAATTAAGACAAAAACTATTGATTTTTATTGAAAGGCCAAGAAATTTGATGTTAAAATTTCCAACTTCAGGTTTTGAAGAAAGGAGCTTATACAGCAGTAAATTTCACTCTCAAAATATTTTTGTGTGGAAATTGTCTACCATTAGAGACATTACATAGCTTCAAAAAACATAGAAATAAACACAAATTGACCTTTATCATCACATATCAAAGCTTGTTTTACAAATCCCTAATCCAGTGACATGGATAAAGCAGTTGTGCCTCACTCCTCTCTAAACACTGATCCTTCAAGGTGTTGTGGGACTCCTGCTTAACCAGGGTTGAAAAACATGATTCAATACCATAAAACCTTAGCTTCTTGATGGACAGTGGGTTCATTTCCTTCGCATACTGATCTTGGCTCAAATAATAAATTTATTTTCCTCTTATGTAAAAAGAAACTGATATTGTGTACCAAAATTGTTATAACTAGTTTCAAAAGACATGTTGAAATACACTGAGCAAAAAAGTTTCTCAGTTTTTTTAAGTTCTCAGAAAAATTAGCAACCCTTGCTCTCACTTCATTCTGTAGTAGCTTTACCAATAAATTTAGAGTATGTCACCTTACATGCTTATATGCTTGCTATTCAGCAATTGCTGTCTTTAGTTAATAAAAGAATTGAACTAAGGGGATACTGATATTTCTCATTGATGAGGGTGCTGCTAAGTATGATGGCCATAAAGAAGAACAAGAATAGGTGTCCTGATAATCGTCCCAGACAGAAAATCTGTTTATAAAAAAAGTGCATTATCAATGCGAAAGCATCTGAGAAGTTAATTGAAAACCATCTGTTTCCTCCACGTTTGTATAATGTCTAGCACAGTTGGATTTCAGATTATAAGCTAGTCTTAAATGATAAAAATTGTCATTCACTATGATTACTTTTTCTAATTTCAAAATTTTACACATTAGAAACCTACATCTAAACATGAAACATCAACGGAAACATACCAGAGCAAATACTTGGTACACTATGTTTCACCACAGTGTGATTTTTTTGGGTTGAATGCTAAACACTACACAGCAGGAGTTTTATATTGGACACACTGATATGTCCTCTACTGCAGTGTCATGAGTTGTTGCTAATATAACTAAACTCAACACCAAACAATGCTCTGAATTAACTAAACCCATATTTATTTATGTATGTATGTATGTATGTATGTATTTATTTATTTATTTGAAACAAAGCCTAATATTTTCCCATTTACAACAAATCACATTTTCACATCATGCCAGTCCTCCCTCCCAATAAATAAACTTTTTAAAAAAACCCCATTATTTCTCATTTTGTTGAAGTTTTGTCGGTATATTTAACATGATGCATGTTAAATCTTAAATAAGTAGAGCAAATAATGGCAAAATAAGGGAAGACGTTTGATTGCCAAAAATATGTTGTACTGGCAGAGAGCAGGAATTACTGTATTGGCTTGAAAACTCTGTTTTAGTTTTTTTACAACTCTCTGTATATATTTTAAGTTTGGAGTTTAAAGCTGATGTGTCAAATAGGTCAGGCAAGTTATATATTGCTACCTTCCAAATAGGAAGTAGTTCCTATTTGCTAATGATATTACTGGTAAGAGCATAGAAATGAAGTTTTTCAAAAACATCTCCTTCCCTGCAAAATCCCTTAGTTGTTGAACAGATGATGTGCCTTTTGCAGCAGCACTCTATCTTTTCAGAGGAGCTCTGACCACCACAGATGGAGAGATTTGGGGCATTTGTGCACACAGAGATGACCATCTTTATCAACAGCATGAGTCACAGCTCGCAAGGGATGGGGTGAGAAATGTCACAGCTTTGGTATGAGTTCAACCCTTGAAGGTTGAACCTTCAATCCTTGCCCTTGAAGGTCTATGCTCTGAATGTAAAGATGTTAGTATACTGGCTAGATTAGTACAGGGCAAGTCTAGACAAAACAAAATAGCATATTTCCCCATGGTAATGCTGGGGTGTGTGGTGTGTGTTCTTCTATTATGTGTTAGGCTGCTCAGAAATGAGCTCCTATGAAGGACAAGTTCCAGGTTATGGTTAAAACCTCCCATTAGGAGAAACATCTCTGCATCATGCCCTGTTTAGGCACGCAATTTTGAATAAAAATATACTAATGTCAATAAAACCTAACCTAGAGAATCAAACCCCTATACTTGACAAAAGATCTTACTTTCTGGGCCATAATTTTCACTCTGTTGTAATTGTCTTGTGATGTGGAAGTGTTTTCCGCATGAGTGTAGTGCTTTGCAGTGGGTGACTGTCAAGGCAATGGAGTAGGAAAAAAAATGTCTGAGCTGATAACATTACCAAAGTCAGCTGCAGGCTAGCTGAATTTTTGCATGCCACTAGTATTTTAACAGAGCCCTGTGAGTGACAGTCATTTTTCAAGCATTATCCCAATTAGATTATTGGGAGACTTTTCTTTTTAACAGCATATTGTAACCAGGTCTGTTACAGCGGTTTATTGTGTTTTAAACATGTTAATCTATACTGTGAGGCCTTGTACAAAATTAAGTCTGATCATTAGCACTATCTTCATTCCTCTAGTGTTAAAATAATGGTAGGTGCTGTGGAAATGTTTGGTAAGTTCTGCAGGAAGTCTGGGTGGAATCAGTGCAGAGCTATCGTTCGGCTGTTTAGCTGCCATTTATTTAATTATATGCTTAGTCAGATTTCTTGGAAGCAGAAGGGTGTTCCTTCAGGGACAATTTCCAGGAGCACAGTACAGCAAATATACCCAGGGCCTGTCACTTATTTGTTTGTTAGACATGTTCATAATGTGCCTATTGAGTTGCCCTTCAGAGCATCTTAAGTACGCTGAGATGTAGCGCTAGCATCCTTACAAAAATCTCCTGATGAAGGTGAGAGTGGTGGCTGTTTGCCACACATCTTGTCTATGTGTGTGCTGCTGAAGATACAGGGAACCTTTCAGTTCCAGCATAAGTATCTTCTGATTACAATTGGAAAACCTTCTGTTTTCCTAGCAAAAAGCACAATATTTCCACCTGCACCTGGCCATGACAGTGAGTCAAAATCCACTCTTGGCATCCTTCCCTAGCACATTGTAAACAGGAACTAGTAACAGGGAATAATTCCTACCTTTAACTATCACTTAAATGGTAGAACATGAATGGAGCATCACAAATCCTACAGATAAAATAATACCTCATATTTCAGGCTGTTTTAAGAACTTTTGGGTCACCATCCAGAAATGAAGTAAGCCACGGTAAAATAACCAATTTTTGTTTGGAGAGTTATAATTTCCAAAGGACAGTTTATAGGGAAATTAATTTGCATTTCACAGGTCAATGGGCTTTAGAAATTTCACAGATTGAAATAAAATGATTGAAATGAAGTCCTGATTATATATTCAGGATATAGAAAAAAACCTTGACAATAGTTTTATAGGGCCATATTTCTTGAACTTTTGGCAGTGTTTTTTCTTTTTTTCTTTGAAAACAACTACAACTATGACAATGGTCGACTTGAAGAGGGATCTCTTGCAGTTCAATCACAGGACTCGATCCATAAGGCCTGTTCTTCAGTTCTTGGGGCTGGTGTGCTCAGAGCAAGCTTAATCTCTGTTTCAGTTTCTCATCTGTGAAATGGAGATGAAATATTTCCTTCTTATATTCTTTATCCACTTGGTTTTGTGAGCTCTGAACAGTAGCAAATGTCTTTTGCTTTGTGGATAAGCAACATGCTGTACAACGCAGTCTTGAATTTGAATGAGTTTCTTGCAGCTCAAAAAGTTCTTGTGAAGTGAGGAAATTCACTGAAAACTGCAGTTCACTCTCTTCAAAATTGAAATAAAAATCATAATTATAATACAAGGTATTAATATGGTTTTACTACCTTATACAGAAATGCAGTTCAATACACCACAGGGTTTTTATTGATGCAGTTCCACTTGATTTCCATAGGCAGGTGATTCTCTCCACATGCATCTTGATCAGGGTAAAATTATTTATAGCATTGCTTTTTGAGTAAATTATTTTCTTCATATTGTGGATACCACTGACAGATAAGGTCAGGTTCAGCACGTATGGAGACAACAATTTAAAAAATAAATAACTCTGTAACTTACTGTAAAATCATGGATCATAAGAGAAAAATAAGCTGAACCTTCTTTATTCTTTCATTCTTTCACTATCCTTTCTTTAGTCCATGTGTATTGTTACCCAAGGAGAAGGGGAAATTTAGGTTCCCTAGTAAGACTAAGTGCTTTAGAACACTGTTGAGTGAGTTGCAGGATTAAAGTTTGCCAATGGCTAACTGGCATGAGCCTCAGGAAATGGAATATACATTCTTAATTTTGTTTTCATTCTCTTTGACAGGGTTCAAGATTTTTCAAAATTATTCTGCCCAATTCAAATTACAGATTGGATTGTTTGAACAATAAAACATTTGAAGATATGACATAAAAGTGATTGAAGAAACAAGATATATTTTACATTTATCTTATTTCATGAAATCATGTCACAATATGAATCTTTAATGCAACCAACCTTAAATCTAGTTTATTTACACAGAATAAACCTGCAGTTCAAGTTGAATGTATGTCAGAAGAATGGGTTCAATTCAAAAGTCAGACATTTAAGTCTCCTATAGTATAAAAGCAGAGTAATGAAAAGGACATTATGGAATGTGGTTGCATATTACCTTAGTATTGTGGCAAAATATTAAAAAAAAAAGAATTAGTCTTATTAATAATGAGCCTATAATTGGTGATACAGATTTCAGAATAGAAAATCAGTGAGAACATATGTTTGCTTCCCTACAAATGGGACACTGGGAGTAACCACCAGGCAGCAAAATCTACCAGCATTGGGATAGGGTTTTTTTTGTATCTTGCATGCTCAGATATGTCCTCTTCTATAATAAACATTGTGTTAAAAAACAAGACAAAGGTCTGTCATTTTTCAGTGTACAGCAACACCGCTTATCAAAATGAATAGACATGTAGAATCTTTATGTTGTGAATTTTTTTTTAAAGACAGACCTGGGTAGGGGAGCCTTTTACTTTTTAAAGCATCATCAGTCTCAGTAAAAAGGGGAGGTTACTGTTATGAACAGCCTGTCTGTGCTGGACTCATCTGCTGGTGCAGCTGGTATCCAAGGATGAATTATTTCACTCACTCTCAGTGCTGTTCTCTGAAAGCATTAAAATTAATGCAGAAATTTCATTCAATGAAACTTTCTAGCCAGGAGACTAGTTGTTGTCAGCACTGTGTTTATTGTTTCTTCATAAAAATATTCAAATTGGATAACTTGGGGACTTATTTTTTTGAGCATCCCAAATGAGCATATTGTGTATAAAAATTTTTCATATGTTCTTGAATCAGCAGACTGCCTGTTAATTGCCTGAAGTATTCCCAAATTGGCCATTAGGAGAAAAAACTTCTGCAGCACTTTTATTTTCCCCCTTGCCTGTTCTCCATGTCACCAGCCCTCAGCTGAGAGATAAAGTACCAGACTATTCTTGTTGTGTGACACCTTTCAGTTCTTCAACCATCAAGCCAGACATCAAGACATTAGGCGCCTTGAAAATACTCTCTAAAATATTTGTTCCCAAATGAGTCTGTAAAAAATTGTAGTGCCTTGTTAGGCACTAATGTATCTGCCATGTAACTGCACCACTGAAATTTTCAAAAAAACACTACCCGTATGTCAAGGTATTCCCTTAGTTCCTGGATTAATAATAAAATCTCTGTTACATCCCTGGATAATTAAGGATACTGTGCATCAATATAAATCTGCTACCTACTGGAGGTAGCTTTCAGGGGCAAGACTTAAGTAACCCACTTACTGTCTGAGAGAATTTTGTTCCTTTTTCCTTCATTAGCATTACCCAGGCATCGGAGATCTTATCCCAACTACAGCTCTTAAGTCACTTTAGGGACAGTAATGGTTAGTGGTCCTTTACCACTCTTATCAGCTGTGCAGGAATTGTTCCAGAAGAATGCATTTTGGCCGAGGTAGCCTGATTTGAGTACATGCCTCCAATACACATAGGGTTACAATAGGTAGGACCTGTTTAAAAAAAACCAACCACCCATCTTGCTACGGGCAATATTGTGTAGCTTCAGTATGGAATGAGTGTGAGCATCACGAGACAACAGCAGCATTGAGAATGCTAATTTCAACCACCTGGTGGCATTTTATCCTCTGCTTCCTCTCATCCTGCAAAGTACTTAAAATCAGAAAATGCTTTGCAGCTGCCACAGTCTCTGCCAATACACCTACATTGCTACCACCCCTGACACTGCCCCACATAAAATAAGAGGGATAAATCTATGAAAAGGCCTGCTCTGTTTTACCCAAATGGTTCGGTTTAACCCCTTTTTCTGTCAGGTTGAAGGGTGCCCTTATAATTTTAGTTGAAGAAAAATGGCATTTAATGCATTCAGGCAATTTTATACTCGGCAGCCTGATGTTGCAATACAGATGACGGTGACTGAACCTCTGAATCTTGAGCCAGCTATATGGGCTCTGTCTGTAATTACACTCCTAAACTGATAGTCAAGCAAGTCACACAGTTTGGCCTTCATGTGCATACTCTCTAGCTATAGGGGTGTTGTAGTGTGAGGCAGAGATATTCATGCTCTCTAGTAACAAAGTGCTATTTTATCTCTGGTTTTGTCAGGGGAGCCAGCATTAAAGTGCAAATATCTGTATAGTAAACTCCCAAGGAACTACCTCTAAACCATAATAGATAGAAATGTGATGGAGTTGCACATTCAGAGAAACACACCTGCACCTTCCTAAGTGGGTGATGTTTCATCCTTGCAAATTTCCTTGTTAGCAATGGATGTCCCTCATGACTGAGAAGGAGGCAAATGCAGCTATTTGCGCTTCTGTAGTTGCATATTTGACTCACAGTACTTGGGATTCAAGCTCTTCCATGTATTTGAAGTAATATCCAAATTAAATAAACATACCTGAATGTTGCAAGAAATCTCTGGCCACCAGGGAACATCATGGTTGTCACTCAGATGCATATTACAGACTTTGTTACTTTGCACCAACAGTTGGACTTCCCCCATGTACTAGCACACCTTCCTGGTGAGCATGGCTGATAGAAGGGATATAGAATTTTCAGCCAAAGATCGCTTAGTAGTTGCTTTAAAAGATCCAGTTGTCATTTGCTGTTTCATTCAAAACATTCCCATACTGGGTCACTGCTGCAGCTTTACCCGTCTCTCAGAGATTCAACTCTAACAGATCTGACATTTCTGTATGTAAGATTACGGTAAAGTAGCTTGTTTTATCAATGTGAAAAGAAGTGTTCAACCTATTTAATATTTTTTGTGTATTCTCTTGTTTTCAAATAAGACTTTGAAGTCCATCTGGGGTTTGAATATGATTACACCTAAAGACTCCATAAACTTTCTAGGGAACCTGTTCCAGTATTTTATCACTGTCACAGTAAAAAACCTGTTTTTCTGATGTTCGTATGGAATATTCTGTTTCAGTTTGTGCCTGTTGCCTCCTGTTCTGTGACTGGGCACCACTAAGAAGAGTCTGGTTCCATCACCTTTACTCATCTCATTGAGTATTTATACATGGAAAGAGAGAGAGAGAGAGAGATAAAAGTATATTTATATGTGTAATATATGCATTTTACATATGAAGACATATAAATGTATAAATAAACATTTAACATATATGTTACGTATGATACATAAATATATACAAATACATATATACATATGCATGTATATATATAAATATATATATATATCCTTGCTGAGCCTTCTCTTCTCCAAGCTGAACAGTTCCAGCTCTGTCAGCCTCTCCTTACGTGACAGATGCTCCAGTCCCTTTATCACCTTTGTTGTCCTGCACTAGACTTGCTTCAGTATGTCCATGTGTTTCTTGTACTAGGGAGCCCACTGTGTCCAGGTGTGGACCATCCAGGTGTGTCCTGTGTGGGTTGAGCAGAGAGGGAGGACCACCTCCCTCGACTTGCTGACTACACTCCTCATAATGGAGTCCAAGAGGGACTTTCTTTGTCATGAGGGTACATTGCCAGCTCATGGTCAGCTTGCTGTCCATACAGGACCCCCACTTCCTGCACTGAAGACCTGTTTTCCAGATGGTCAGCCCCCAGAACATACACTCCACCTCCAGAGGTTAAAGAGTATATGAACCCAGTATTGATTCCTGGGGTGCACCAGTAGTGTCTGGACTCCAACTAGACTTTGTGCTGCTGATTACAACCCTTTCAGCCCAGCAGTTCATCCAGTTTTCAGTCCACCACAATGTCCTCTTATCTAGTCTGTTCATCATCTGTCTGTCAATGAGAATGTTACAAAAGACAATGTCAAAAGCTTTACTAAAGTCAAGACACATGCTCTCCCCTCATCCACCAAGCTAGTCATTTAATTGCAGAAGTCTATCTGGTTGGTGAAAAACAACATTCACTTCCTAAATACTTGCTAACTACTCTTGATCACCTTCTTGTCCTTCATGTGTTTGGAAATGGTTTCCAGGATTAATTGTTCCACCACCTTCCCTGCAATTGAAGTGAGGTTGACAGTCCTGTAGTATCCCAGATCCTCCTTGCCCTTCTTGAAGATAGGAGTGACATTTGCTCTTTTCCAGTCCTCAAGAATCTCTCCCAGTAACCACCTTTTTTCAAAGATAATCGAGAGTGGCCTTGCAATGACATCAGCCACCTCCCTCAGCACTCGTGGGTGCAGTCCACCAAGTCCCATGGACTTGTGTATGTCTGCTTTGTTTATGCGCTCCCTAGTGTGATCCTCCTCTACTGAGAGTAAATCTTCCTTGTTCCAGACTTTCCTTCTGTTGTCAGGGGTCTGGGATTTCTGGAGATTATCTTAGCAGTTAAGACTGAAGCGGAACTGAGTAACTCAACCTATTCCTATGTCTCTGTCACCATGTCCTCTGTCCCATTCAGCAGCTGGTCCACGTATTCCTTAGCCTTCTTTTTGTTGCTGATGTACTTGTACAAGCTTTTCTTGTTGTCCTTCATGTCTCTTGTGAGATTCAACTGCATGTGGGCTTTAGCTTTCCTAACCCCATCACTCCAAGCTCAAACTATCTCTATATCCCTCCTAGGTTATGTACCTCTGCTTCCACCTCTTAGACACTTCAGTTTTATGTCTAAGTTTAGTCAGGAGTTTCTTGCTCATCTATGCAGATGTCCTCTCACTTTTGCTTGATTTCTGTTGTGGTTTAACCCAGCACACAGCTAAATACCGCACAGCCGTTCCCTCACTAGCCACCCATGGAGATGGGGGAGAGGATCGGAAAAAAAAAAATTCTGGGTTGAGATACACAGTTTAATAGGACAGAAAAGGAAGGAAAAAAATGATAAAAGGATATACAAAATACATGATGCACAATGCGATTTCTCACCACCTGCTGACTGATGCCCAGCCAGTTCCCAAGCAGCTGCCCTCCTCATCCAACTCCCCCAGTTTATAGACTGAGCATGATGTCATATGGTAAGGAATATCCCTTTGGCCAGGCTGGCTCAGCTGTCCTGGCTGTGCCCCCTCCCAGCTTCCCGTGCATCCCCTGCCTGCTCCCTGGCAGGCCAACATGAGAAGCTTGTCCTTGACAGTCCTTGACTCCTTAGCAACAGCTACAACTTCAGTGCGTTTTCAACATTATTTTCATCCCAAATCCAAAACACAGCACTATGGCAGCTATCAGGAAGAAAATTAACTCTATCCCAGTTGAAACCAGGACAACTTCTTATGTGTTGGGTTGGACCTTTGTTGAGCTTGGAGAAGGTGATCCTTGGATAGGGATCCCTCTTCTCTTCATGGCCATATCACATGGGATTCTTCCAAGCAGATATCTGAACAGGCCTATATCTACTCTCCTGAAGCCCAGGGCTTTGGTCCTGCTTTTTGCTTTGTTCTACTTTCTCAGGCTTCTGAAGTTCATTGTCTCATGGTCACCCCAAAGTTCTGACCCCAGCCAGTCCTTCCGTGATGGTGGTAGGAGGTCCAGTAGTGCTGCCCTCCACATTAGCTCCTCAGGAAGTTGCCAACAGTGCACTCCAGAAACCTCCTGTATTGTTTGTGCCCTCCTGCAGATATCAGGGTGGTTATAGTTCTACATGAGGACCAGGGCCTGCAACCCTATGGCTTTCTCCAGTTGTCTGAAGAAGACCTCTTCTACCTCATCTTCCTGGTCAGGAGGTCTACAGCAGATAGTGACAGCAATGCCAGCCATGTTGGTCTGCTACCTAAACCTGACCCTCATATGAGTAAATGGTTGAATTATAAATCTTTGAAAAGTTCTGTTTGTATTTTTTAAGTAGTTAAATGTTAGAAGCTGCACTGAAAGTCTATTCACAAATATGTTTCTATTACTTTGGCTTGACTTTCTGGCTTTGCAATTTTAGTGTTTAATTGTTCGGCTTGGGAGGAGAGAGGGGGCAGATGTGTCATTTCTGCCAGACTGGAGGAGCAACCTGAGCAAAGAGATGCATATGAATCCAGACATCTGTTCAAACAGAACTTGAGTGTTTTTTTGTTTTTTTTTTAAATTTTCATAAATATTTAGTTGTATGACAGGCCTATTTTTCCACCTAAATTGTTCTCATAAATATAGAGTCAAACAGCATTCATCAGTAGTTCAGATTGGTGCTCATAAAAGGTATGACCTTGCATTTATTACTGAAATCTGTTCTGCTACCCTGGGATAGCTTCTGCAAAGTCTTCTCAAATATTGACAAACATGTTTCATGTTGCTATTTCTGGCATCTCAGTCTTACCCTTGCTTACAGGGTTTAATTTATATTTGTATAACTATCCTGTACAAAACCAATACTAGTAGAGATGCATGGATTACTGCATTATGATATTTTTGCCAAGCTAGAAAACAACCATTCCCAGTGAGATTTTCTGGCTAAATGCATAATCAAAGTGAATTCAATGACAAAACTCCTCTCACTTCAGTAACATTCAAATTTCATCACCTGTTTCTAGTCCATGGCAACACTTTAAGAATTCCACTGCACAAGGGAGTTCATCTGTTGGAAGTCCAGATAAATGATATCAAGTGTTATTCCTTTAGATATATGCAGAAAACATTGTGGTGCGTGTTTTTTTTTTTCCTTTCAAGCATAATGCTTAAATGCTTACTGTCAAAGAAAGAATTAAATCTTCCTGTTTCTGAGATGGTTCAAAAATGATCATGTTGAAATGTCGGTTCTGTGTCCTTTCAGAAGGATGTCTATCCCCTAGTTCCCTGGAAATTCCTTGTGTCATTCGTTTCTCCTGCACCTCCATTTGTTTCATATCCCCTCCACTATACAAACCGCGCTTTGATGCAATCGGAACAGATGCTGCTTTGAAACCAGCTCATGGCCGTTTTTCAAGAAGGTTGTGAAGAAACCTGTTCCCCTGCAAACTTTTTGATGTCACCTCTGCTACACAGATTGCAGAATTCAGTGTAGACATCCGTTTCTTCGTACATGCAAACCAGGTTGCTGCACCGAACACCATTTATGTCATATGAGAATGGCTTCTTAGAGATAATAAACATCCATGGGCCTTGCTTAGCTTCCAGGCACCCACTGTGTTGGGTGCCGAGTATGTAGCCAGCAGTCTGAGTGACTTGTAAATCAAAAAGATGGGACTGAGAAAAGGTAAGAGAATGAGTAGAAGTGAAATGAAATCACTTAAAGTTTAAACGGCAGCTCAGTGGCAGACTGGGATCCCAGAATCTGTTTTTAACACCTGCTCCTACATCCTATCCTCTTTGCTGCTCTGTGCCTCTGCTCTTCTAAGCATTGCAGATACCCAAATTTAATTAATTTGGACTTTTTCTCTAGGAACCAGATTCTTGCAGAGTAGAGGCATGCTGCTGGAGAGTGTTTTTCTTCTCTAAGACCCTCATGATAGCTTTTGTCTAATGTTTCTTGCTTTGTATTTTTCTTGTTTCTCTCTCCTCTTCACTTGCTGTTGACTGTATTTGGGTATTTTAATGTTAGGTGTTTCAGTTATACAAGAATGAGACATATTGGCCTTTCATTTGCAGCTCAGCTTTGTTCAAGAACAAAGCTTCCTGTTGTATACTTACTCTTAATGGAACTTCACCAGCTCTGTTTTTATCTCTCAGCTGTCGCCTTGAATTTATCATGCATTTATAGTGACGGTTTATATGTCTGTGATGCAACTTGTTTATTTGTGTTGTTTATACCTTGTTTCAGCATGCCTGTCTAAAAGCATTATTATGACACTTTTTGCTATAACATGGAAATACTATAAAGTGTCCACTTTAGATTCCTACCAGTAAGATAGGCCATCCTCAATGTGCTCTTAAGGCTTCTTCTGCTTGTGTATGCCAAAGGAAAGTACATACTCTCAAAAAGAGTTACTGAGTTCTTTGTCAGAAATTTGTGATATGGAAGAGGTTTTCTTTTTACAAATGAAGAATCTCCATTCCTAAAAAATAACCTCCTTTCAAATGTGTCCAGTTATCAGTCCATACCAATGGACTAATGCATTAGAAATGTAGTCCATCAACACTCAAAACAAAAGTGCCTGATGTATTAGAAAAGTAGCCCATCGTGCTCTGAAACTTACTCTCCAAAGTATAGAACTCAATCTTGTTGTACAGAATCTCGCGGGCTGTGTTATTTTTATATTTAAAACTTATTTTATTGGGATTTTGGCATAGTGTAATGCTAAAATGAAATCCCCCAAACAAGATTATTAATCACTATATGGATAGTAACAGAAGTCTGTGCTGTAAGAGCCACTACAGGGTTGTCTTCAGCTGGATAAGGAGACACTTCCCAAACTCCTGCTTGGCTCAGTTCTTATACTCCAGCCAATTGCGGTTCTGTATGAGCATCCCAGCAGAAGCATATTCCTTCATTATTGATAACACTCATCCCTGAACCATATGCAAAATACCATTTAACTGCCTCTATACAAAAGGCTATCTTATGTGATCATTTCTGAATCAGAAGGAACGGTTTCAAATGTCTATTGACAAATATTTTATCTCTGTACAAACTGACCAGTTTTGTAGCAGGTAGGGGTAGTGTCTGGAAGTCATATCCTCCAGGCTGGGTATTAAAAAGCTGGAGGAATCTCCAGAATCATCTAAAATTACCACTAGCAGAACATCTGCATCAACAAGTCAGGTAGCTAATTGTGAAGGCATCCAGGCGTCCAGTCAGTCACCCTTGTTCCATGTGGGTCTCTTCTCTCCAGACAGACCATTGTCTCACCTCTGCCAATCACCTGCTGGGCAACTCCCAAATTAATGACTTGGGTGTACTGGGTGTGCACACAGACACATCTGTGATACCCAGCTGCACCAGTTACCGCTAAATGGCAGGTTTGATTTTCATACTTATATCTTATTACAATTTAAATTCCACAGGTCTTGCCATAATATTTTATCACCATTAAATCTTTTGTCTTTCTGTGGCTGTGCCACATCCTGACGTCATATGGACAATGTCTTAGAAGTTGTATTTAGTTACTATTTTGAAATAGCCTGCTGGATGTTTATGCTTTCCCCATTCCATGTAAACAAGCTTGTTCTCCAGAATTGTTAGGGGCAACATGGTATTCCATCTTCGTCTGGCTCTGATTTAATCTTAGCTCATTTTTCTCATTTAACTCGCAGACTGTCATTTGGCATACGTGATCCCTTGTCCATCTTAGTCAATATCCAGGTCTATTCCATCAATATCTATTGAAAGTTTTACCTCTTCCAGGATTATACAAGCCCTTAGCAGTAGTGTTGTCTCATATTTTATTACTATGGATGTACTGTTTTTAAATGTGGATAGAAATTTCATACATTTCATTACAAGTTGCATTCCTGTAATATACAGGGAATTCCTTTCTGATTGACTTCCTATCATTTGTGTCCCTTTTCAGGTGCCTTTGTTGCAGCACTACTTGGGTTTCAAGAGGTTTTGCATTCAGAAAGTTTTTCTAGCAATACTTTTTTCTTGGGAATGCACAGTTTTTCTTTTCAGCCTGTCATTTCTAGCTGAAGAGGTAAACTAACCAGGCTAGATTTTTTTTTTGTCAAAATGAGGGTGTTAGACCATATTGCTGGACTTACTTAAGTAGAAAAACAGCTCATCTTTTAAACATCACTGTCTCCTTCCGAATCTGTAAAGCAATGGAGCCCAGTCTTGCTATGTTTTGTGCAGGAGATTTGACACCATGCTATGATGCAGGCACTTTATTTTGTCCCTCTGTATAATTTTTTTGTTTAGATACAACTTACTCCTCCTTGTTTTTCTACAAAACCCTTTACAAATACATCAAAAGAAGACTTTTCTGGGCAAGTATTTTTCTGTTTTAAGTCTTTGTAATGCTGTGAAACTCTGGAGCAAGTGCAGTCAGCTGGGTCTGCCTGCTGCTCTGCCCTTCCACAGGAGGACACTGTTTTATGCTTTTAAAGAAGAGTTTCTCTCTAAATGGCACGACACACCCTTGCACTAACAGCCCATGCATCTGCTTATTGTATGTCCTTTGTGTCATTGCTTCTGGAGAAACAATTAATTCCTGTTGATAGGAATTCATCTTTATTACAAGAAAAATGCTAGATTAAATCACGTACACTTCAGTAAAAAGCTATGCTGCAAAACTGAGAAAAGGAAAAAGAAAACAACAGAAGAGTAAAGCAGAGAAATCAGGATAGCTGATATTTAAGTCTTTCTTTGTGTATCACCATGGGTCTTTCAGGCTCAGCTTAGCCATGGGGTCTGACAACTAAGCTGGTGCTGCCTGCCTGGGTACTTTCCCTCAGAGTTTGTGATGGGGATCGTGGCCTTACTGTTGTCAGGTGTTTAAAGGAAAGTGAAACTTCAAAGTAACGTAACAAGAATACATCCACTCAATTCATATCTAATTTATAAACCTTATCGTACTGAAGTTTTCTTCATCTATTTGGACTCAGAAGATGCAAATGAGGCATCTGAGAATGATTCTCCTTTGATGTACATGAAAACTGTTCACTCATGTTTAACTTTTTGCTCAGAGAGTCAATTAAATTTCAACTCTAGACCTACATTAGAAACTTTTCTGAATGTATACCAAATTATACAGTAAGTTATTCCTGTACAAAAACGTGTCTAGATATCAAACATGCACCATAATAAAACAAATGTTGGAGGTATGGTCACAGTATTCAAATGAAGAAAATTCTGTTCCCTCCATTCTTATCCATAATAGGGACTGCAAAACATAACAACAAATGAAATAAAGATAGTATAAGGGCAAGAACAATAGTCCTAGACACTTAAATAGAGTACAGTCTTCTCTGTTTCCACTAGATGCTGATAGCAATAATGAAGGCATATCTTAAGGATATCTTTTTATAGTCTTGCATAGGTCACAAGTGATGTAGGTAATATATTATTTGCTCTATTCACACACTTGAAGGGCTTAGGGCATTCTTACTCTATTAAAAATTCGTCACCCAAGGTATGGGCTAATCAAAGAGTATATTTCCCCCCTCTTACATATTCCTGAAACTGTTGTACCTTTTTGCTCTCTGTCATAGTATATACCCTCTCTCATTACTGAGATAATTAGGTTTCTGATCCACAGCTTTCAACACAAAGGGTAAAACTTACTCTTGCTCACATCACTGACCCAAGGCTTAAGTGTCTGCAAGTGTTATGCTGAACACTGAAGTGAAGGACGGGTCCTGTGTTAGTCTTCTCAGGGCAGTGAATTTCACCCTTCAGTGCTTCACAGATCCCAGAGAAGTCACTTATGCGGACTGGTAATAGCAAAGGTTCAGTAGATTATCCCAGCAACCATAATAAATACAGTTTGAGTTAATTTTCCTATGTGTCAAACTGCTCCACTGCACAACAAAAACGATTTCTAGCATATTAATCAAGCAAAATGAGAGTAATGCAGAGTCCTATTATAACCTTCATGACTATAACATCTGAGAGGTGTCAAATGCCATTCTCTCTGTACATTTAAAAGTCCTCTTATGCCGCTATATCTCCCCAAAGAAAATAAGCTACATTTGCCAGAAATAAATAAAAAATAAGTATGCAAGTCTTTTTGATGTTACTACTGTGTTGAACTATAAGTGAGTAAGGGAAGGTGTATAATTTTATGTTACTCTTTTAACCAAAGTCATTAAGATAACAAAATATTTTAAGTAGCAAACATGCCTGAGTTGAAAAGAGAATATAAAAAAATACTGGTATGTAGAAAAACAATCTGTCTTATGACATTGTTCTTAACAACCAAATGGCTGTCAAGGGAGCGTTTGGGGAAAAATAATTTATAGAAGCAAAAAGCTCTGCAGACTCCAAAAAATTACTAATATTATAAATAAGGTCTACATAGTATGAAAACTAAAATATCTAAAATTAAAAGCATACTAATCCTAAATTACTCTATTTTCCAGAATGTCAAATCTCTTACATGTACAAAGTCTGATTCAGTAGCAGGCAAATGACTGGTTTATAATAGCTTTCCTGGAGGTCTAAGGGACATTTGTAATTTTTTCTTTCTCTCTTTATGGCAGGCCTATGATAATTTAAGTCCCTCATTTGCATGAACGAATTGTTCTGTAGCTTTTCTTCTAATGGTAGTCAGTCCAGGCAAATGGTAAAAAAAAATCCTGTGGCTTTCACTTAGAACACAGCAGCATGTAGCAGTACACAGACAGAAACGTTCATGATTATGTATTATAATTATGTGTGATTAGTGTGTTATTATGTATACTTTTTCTTTTTGAATGGTGTTTTTCATTTCATAGGCCTACAGGTGCGCTCTTGTAGGAAGAGTCTCATTTGAAGTAGCGCTGAGCACCCACAGATCCACCCACAAGCCACTTCTGAGGAGCAATTATGGCAAAGCTCTGAATTCTTTCTACAAAACCATAGTTAATACAGTCAGCAATAATTTTCATCCTAAAACAGAATTCCTCCTGTTAAAGTCCATCTTCATTCTCTGCCCTGTACATAGTAAAATTCAAGCTTTCAACCATAGAATTTAAGGTTTCACAAATGTGCTTCCCTATCTTCTCTGCTCTTTTTGGAGCTACTAAATAACAGTAATAATAAAAATGGCCTCTGGCATTCCTTTGAAATTTCTTGTCATTCAGTGTCAAAACCTAATTTCCCACTGCCCCTCACATTTAGATTCATAAACGTAAATTTGCAAATCCTTCATTCCCTCTCTAGGTATAAGAAATCTAAATGAGTTCATTAAAAAAAACATTCGAGCTGAAAGATATGTTAAGATATATGCCAACAGCAATGCTGGGATTGTTGAAGTTTTAATATATTAAGTTTATTTTCATTAAAACCTTCCATGCTTTCTTCTCTTTTTTCCATTGTTTCTGCACTCATTGTGCTTTCTTGGCTTTTTTAAGCTGTCGTGGGCTTAGTGACCATGACATGGTAGAATTCTCAATTCTTGGTGAAGCAAGGAGGGGGGTCAGCAAAACTGCTACCATGCACTTCCGGAAGGCAGACTTTGGCCTGTTCAGGTCACCGGTTGAGAGAGTCCCTTGGGAGACAGTCCTGAAGGACCAAGGGGCCCAGGAAGGCTGGACAGCCTTCAAGAAGGAAATCTTAAAGGCGCAGGAGCAGGCGGTCCCCATGTGCCGTAAGAAGAGCTGTCAGGGAAGGCGACCAGCCTGGCTGAACTGGGAGATTTTGCTGGGACTCAAGGAAAAAAAGAAGAGCTTATCACCTTTGGAAGAAGAGGAATACAACTCATGAAGAGTATGAGGATCTCATAAGGTCAAGCAGGGACAAAATTAGAAAGGC